>NW_027612067.1:600000-872269 GCF_964261635.1 Lissotriton helveticus
CAGCTCCAGGGGTCCAGACATTTGTCTGTGGCAGAGGCATCCATTTTGTGGATCTTAAGGCCTTTGGAGAAATCAACCGCATTAAAGTAAAGTAACATGTCTTACCCCTCTAGAGGGGTGGAATGCCATCCCCGTCGCCAGAACTGGCGAGGGGATGGTATTCCAAAGCGTATGACACCTTACACGACATGTTTTGATAAAGCCAAACCAGAGTTGCTAAATAACCGCGAGGATTATAAGGCACTTAATAGTATATGGTATGGCATTATCCTGAAACAGCTTAGGGATTTGTTCCCGACGGCTGCAGACAGGCTCAGCTCATGCTAGAGCTCCATCTCACATAAAAACCATGCACCCAGCCTCCAGGATTGGTGAGGCCTGTCTATAGGAGTGGCTCACAGGTTTACATGTGTCCAGATATAGGTTTAGACATAGGTATACTATATCTAAGCAAGGGGTGTGTACACCACCTTACCCCAGCTGAGTGATCAGCCAGTTGTGTCAATTTAAGAACCAGCCAGGGGTGGCAAAAGATATGCTGCAGCCCCTGGTAGGCCTTAGTGGCTCCTGTGCCCTGTGCACCTATAGTGCATTCTACAGGGGCTGACAAGGAGTCCATTTCCAATTGGTATGTACCTAGGGTACATGGAATCCATTTTACAGAGAGAGCAGATGGCCTGGGGCCCTGATTAGCAGGGAACCAGGTCAACTAAGTCAAAAACCCAGCTAAACACAGGCAAAAAATCTGGGGTAACCATAGTCAGGTAGCCACCTTCCTACAAAGCCAAACCAGAGTTGCTAAATAACCGCGAGGATTATAAGGCACTTAATAGTATATGGTATGGCATTATCCTGAAACAGCTTAGGGATTTGTTCCCGACGGCTGCAGACAGGCTCAGCTCATGCTAGAGCTCCATCTCACATAAAAACCATGCACCCAGCCTCCAGGATTGGTGAGGCCTGTCTATAGGAGTGGCTCACAGGTTTACATGTGTCCAGATATAGGTTTAGACATAGGTATACTATATCTAAGCAAGGGGTGTGTACACCACCTTACCCCAGCTGAGTGATCAGCCAGTTGTGTCAATTTAAGAACCAGCCAGGGGTGGCAAAAGATATGCTGCAGCCCCTGGTAGGCCTTAGTGGCTCCTGTGCCCTGTGCACCTATAGTGCATTCTACAGGGGCTGACAAGGAGTCCATTTCCAATTGGTATGTACCTAGGGTACATGGAATCCATTTTACAGAGAGAGCAGATGGCCTGGGGCCCTGATTAGCAGGGAACCAGGTCAACTAAGTCAAAAAACCAGCTAAACACAGGCAAAAAATCTGGGGTAACCATAGTCAGGTAGCCACCTTCCTACATGGACCATGAGACAGGGGGTACCCATGCTAGTGCAGGTACTTCCTTATATGGCCACTCAGGCAATATAGGCTTACCTGGCCAAGGATAGCCTTATCTCCTTTCGTTTGGGGGGGGGTTATGTAGGAAGGTGGCTACCTGACTATGGTTACCCCGGATTTTTTGCCTGTGTTTAGCTGGTTTTTTTGACTTAGTTGACCTGGTTCCCTGCTAATCAGGGCCCCAGGCCATCTGCTCTCTCTGTAAAATGGATTCCATGTACCCTAGGTACATACCACAATTGGAAATGGACTCCTTGTCAGCCCCTGTAGAATGCACTATAGGTGCACAGGGCATAGGAGCCACTAAGGCCTACCAGGGGCTGCAGCATATCTTTTGCCACTCCTGGCTGGTTCTTAAATTGACACAACTGGCTGATCACTCAGCTGGGGTAAGGTGGTGTACACACCCCTTGCTTAGATATAGTATACCTATGTCTAAACCTATATCTGGACACATGTAAACCTGTGAGCCACTCCTATAGTCAGGCCTCATCAATCCTGGAGGCTGAGTGCGTGGTTTTATGTGAGATGGAGCTCTAGTATGAGCTGAGCCTGTCTGCAGCCATCGGGAACAAATCCCTAAGCTGTTTCAGGATAATGCCATACCATATACTATTAAGTGCCTTATAATCCTCGCGGTTATTTAGCAACTTTGGTTTGGCTTTATCAAAACATGTCGTGTAAGGTGTCATACGCTTTGGAATACCATCCCCTCGCCAGTTCTGGCGACGGGGATGGCATTCCACCCCTCTAGAGGGGTAAGACATGTTACTTTGCTTTAATGCGGTTGATTTCTCCAAAGACCTTAAGATCCACAAAATGGATGCCTCTGCCACAGACAAATGTCTGGACCCCTGCAGTTGACTGAAACTCGACCAAATGGGTCCTGGACAAAGGGTTTCCTGTCACAGGAGGGTGTCACCGCCCTCCAGACAGGAGATAGTGTATTGTAGCAGGGAGGTTTGAAAGAAACCAGACAGTGCCTGGGGAGCACAAGGCTTCCCCTTGCATAATCCGGTCAAACCGGTTCTGGGGCAGCCCAGCCCCAGCTCCAGTGAGACCTGGACAAAGGAAAGGGGGTGTAACCACCCCCCTTCCTGGTCCCACCCATAGGGAGGGACCTAGCAGGAGATCCACCCCTCAGATTGGAATAAGAGTGGGAGCAGTGCCCTAGCACAGGAGATCATCCTGAAATCACCTTTAAACTAAGAAGACGACTGGACTTCGACATTCTGATGAACAGAAGACTGAAGAGCATCTCCCTTGTGGCCTAGGAGGGGCCACCCTGTGAACACAGGCACCACCCAGCACCTCGACGTCTGATTTGCCGCCGCCTCCCGCCGGAGCCCGAGTGCAGAGCCTGACAAGACCCAGCTTCCCAGACTTCTCCTAGCCCGATCCACAGTCCCTGCAAAGAAGGGACCCGTGGAGGCACCGAGAGACGTGGGAGCGGACATCTTGAAAGACCCCCGAGACGCTGACTGCGCAGCACCCGAGGCACCCTCGACTCTGTGCTTTGGGGTTTGAGAAGCCCCACAATCGAGCAGCATTTGCACCAAAGATCAGCCCTCCAGCATCTCCACGATCTGCGTGGGGCCCTTTTGCTTTGTGCCACTCGACTTGCCATCCCGGCCGCTTGTCACGTTGTAGGAGAGTAGGGTCTGCTATCCTATGGTCACCCCAAATTTTTGCTTTTTGCTTCACTGGTTTTCGACTACTGAGGCTGTGGGCCTGCTGATCAGACCCCCAGCCTGCTGTTCTCTCACTAAATTAATGACACATGTGCTATAGGCACATACCAATTGGAAATGGACTCCTTGTCAGCCCCTGTAGAATGCACTATAGGTGCACAGGGCACAGGAGCCACTAAGGCCTACCAGGGGCTGCAGCATATCTTTTGCCACCCCTGGCTGGTTCTTAAATTGACACAACTGGCTGATCACTCAGCTGGGGTAAGGTGGTGTACACACCCCTTGCTTAGATATAGTATACCTATGTCTAAACCTATATCTGGACACATGTAAACCTGTGAGCCACTCCTATAGACAGGCCTCACCAATCCTGGAGGCTGGGTGCATGGTTTTTATGTGAGATGGAGCTCTAGCATGAGCTGAGCCTGTCTGCAGCCGTCGGGAACAAATCCCTAAGCTGTTTCAGGATAATGCCATACCATATACTATTAAGTGCCTTATAATCCTCGCGGTTATTTAGCAACTCTGGTTTGGCTTTATCAAAACATGTCGTGTAAGGTGTCATACGCTTTGGAATACCATCCCCTCGCCAGTTCTGGCGACGGGGATGGCATTCCACCCCTCTAGAGGGGTAAGACATGTTACTTCACTTTAATGCGGTTGATTTCTCCAAAGGCCTTAAGATCCACAAAATGGATGCCTCTGCCACAGACAAATGTCTGGACCCCTGGAGCTGACCGAAACCCAGTCAAGGGGGTCCTGGACAAAGGGTTTCCTGTCACAGGAGGGTGTCACCGCCCTCCAGACAGGAGATAGTGTATTGTAGCAGGGAGGTTTGAAAGAAACCAGACACTGCCTGGGGCGCACAAGGCTGCCCCTTGCATAATCCGGCCAAACCGGTTCTGGGGCACTCCAGCCCTCGTGCCAGGGCGGCCTGGATCAAAGGAAGGGGGTGTATCCACCCACTTCCTGGGTCCCACCCATAGGAGGGGACCTAGCAGGTAATCACGCCCACCAGATTCGAATAAGAGTGGGAGCAGTGCCAATGCACATCAGATTTCCTGGAAGAAACATTTGAAACGATATTCTGGACCCTTCGCCCTCCATCTCAACGTGGAAGCCCGAAGAATCTCCCTTGTGGTCAAGGAGTGACCACCCTGCAGCAGCAGGCACCATCCAGCCCTCGACGTCTACTTAGTTGCAGTTCCCGCCGGAACTCGAGCGACTGAGATCGACGAGATCAAGCCTGCCCAGCTTCTAACAGCCCGATCCACAGTCCCTGCAAAGCTGAGACCCGTGGAGGCGACCGGAAGCGTGGGGCACGCCATCTTGAAGTGACCACGAGACGCTGACCGTGCAGCCCACGAGTGACCCTCGAAGCTGTACACCGGGGTTTGAGAAGCCCCCACCCTGAGCTACTCCTGAGCCGAAGTTCAGCCCTCCACACTCGACGAGTGCTGCGTGGGGCCCTTTGGCACGATTTGGCTCAACGCGTTGGCCCGGTCACTTGCCAGCTGGCTTGTGGTCCCTGTGCCGACGAACTACAAAAGAAGACTCGTGATTCTGGTTGCTCCAGATCCACACCAGCTCCCCTGAAAGGGAGCCCCGACTCTGACCTTCCTGGTCCGAGTAAGACGCCATCTTCCAATCCCGCGTGGATTGCTCTTACCAAGGCTTGTTTGCTCCAAACCGGAAGCCGACTGCACCGACGGTGAGAGCCTGCGTGGGACAGATCGTGACCTGCTCCTGGACGTCGCAGATGCCCCAGAGCCCACGTGACAGCGAAGAGAAGCGCCTCAACGACCACCTGATTGCGCCCGACATTGCCTGGTTCCGTCCTGGTTCCACCCTGGTCACTGCTGAGTGACCCAGACTCTGTCCCCTCTGCTTTCAGGTACTCTACAACTTGAGTCCACCCTTGGACTCCACCGGACACTTCGTCTTCACCCTGCCTGCAGCCCTTTCAGCTTCAAGCACCAAGAGCCTGCGTGTCAAAACCCGACGCCACTTCGACCCTGTGCACCCACTTCCTGTGGGTGAGGTAACTTTGCTCCGCCGGTGTTCCCACACTGGTGCACACCACTAGGGTCTGTGTGTTAAGTTTTGTTCCTCTAGGTTCAGCGGAAGTGTCCTTAAACTTTAACTATTTGACTTTTACGCACCATTGGTTAACATTGGTGCATGCGTGCGCTTTCCGCACATCTCCCGAATCCCGAGGGCCATTCCCGACTTCAGCATTGCTTGTCCTGACTGCTCCCAGCGATTCCCTAGGCCCTAGGCCTAACCACTGCTCGAGTGGCCTTTCTTATACCACTTGTTTAGTATATGGTTTGAGTGGCCCCCTGCCCTCATCCATAATTGTGCAACTTTGTATGTTTAAACAGTGCTTTTGATTTAACGCTTGTGCCCCTTTATTCATAAAGAATACTGGGGATTGTTTTTAGTAATAAACACATATATTTTTATAATATATACTTGTGTGGTGTCCTTTCATTTGGTATTACAGGATTGTATGTGGTAAAACAGCTCGCTTAACACGACCTCTTAAGTTAAGCCTTTAGGCTGCTTAGTCCATGCTACCCCTAGGATAGCTTGTCTAATAAGGTTGACTTACAACCAGACACCATAAGGGGATTGTTTGGTCAGGTAGTAGGTGGTTCCAGAATTGGAAACATCCCCTACCAGGCCAACTTCTCACATTGGTGGCAGCGGTGGGATTTGAGCTTGCTGTTGTTTTACCATTGCAATCTTTATATCAAATTGAAAGATCACATCAAGTACCTCTAGGTACATATAAAATCAAAAGCTTAGCATATTAAGTTCTACTGAACTTAGTAGTTGTAGGTTGAAGGGAGTAGCACACCCCTGACTACAACTCACTAGCAAGGTCCAGTAGGAAAACACTTAGTGTAGGTAAGTGCACCACTTACACCTCACTAGTAACCATGTCCGACACAGGAAAGGCCTCAGGGTCTAGTCCTGTGACAGTTGACCCTACCCAGGCAACTTCTGGATATGACAAACTAACCCGCAGAGACTTGATTGTCTTGTGCAAAGCAAGAGGGTTAAAAAGGGGCAGAAGCCCCACCTGCCTAATCCTGATAGGACTCCTAGAACAGGATGACTTAGAGAGGGCAAAAGCAGCTTCCCTAGATACAGGAACTGAAGGGAACCCCCCTGCAGTTGATCCCCCTGAAGAGGAGGATGATGATGACTTGGATGAGGACTCAGAAGTTGAGGACTTAGAAGTACAGGATCAGGGTAGCCAGGTTCCAGTTGGTAGGCTTAGCCAGGCCAACTTGGACCTACTGGGGAATGGAGAGGGCCAGCACCTCCCCAGAACCCAACATATGATTCCCCCAGGCAACAGAAGAGTGAGATCTCCCTCAGGAGACTCTCATCTTTCTAGTGCCTCCAGGGAATCACAGAGAGGCATGAATGCTTCTCAAAAGTTAGAGCATAGGGCCAGAATGAGGGCTGTCAAACTCCAGATAGAGAGGGAGGAGGTAGCCTTGGCTCAAGCTAGACTTGCCTTGGCAAGAGAGCAGAAATTAAGTGGCTTAGATGTCACTGGTGGCAGCAATTTTCCAAGAGAAAAAGACAGGGCCTATGATAATAGAAACCTGACCAAAATTGTGCCCCCCTTTAAAGAAGGGGATGACATCCACAAATGGATGACTGCTCTTGAGAGAGCCTGCATGGTACAGCAGGTTCCTGAGAATCAGTGGGCTGCAATTTTGTGGTACTCCTTTTCTGAGAAAGGGAGGGACAGGCTCCTCACAGTTAGACCTGAGGATGCCAAAAACTACTCTGTTTTGAAGAGTGCTCTCATTGAAGGGTATGGCCTAACCACTGAGCAATACAGGTTGTTGTTCAGAGACACCCAGAAAGCACAGACTCAAGACTGGACTGATTTTGTGGAGTGTGCCACTAAGGCTTTGGAGGGTTGGTTACAGGGAAGTAAAGTTTCAGACTATACAGGATTGTACAATCTTATGATGAGAGAACAGATCCTTAATAACTGTACAAACCAGCTGTTGCATCAATACCTTATTGACTCTGATCTGACCTCTCCCCAAGAATTGGGAAAGAAGGCAGACAAATGGGTCAGAACAAGGATTAAGCAGAAACCCCAGAACCAAGGTGGTGACCAGAAGAAAACAGACCAGAAGGGTGGTAATCAGAATCAGAAAGATAAAGAAAAAGACCAGAAGTCTTCAGGCCCCCAAACTAATAGTAAGGAGGGTGGTTCCCAAAATGGTAACAAGAAGAAGAAGAACAAAGGTCCAAAGACACCTTGGTGTAATACCTGCAAATCAGTTTCACACTGGGGCAGTGAGTGCACCAAGGCGAATCCAGTTCCCACCACTACAGCTCCTAAAGCAACTGCAACCCCAAGTACAGTAAGCAGTGGTGGAACACAGTCCAAGGGTGTAGCTGGGTTGACCCTGGGTATTGAAGTAGGATCTGGCCTAGTCAGAGTCCCTACACAGGCAGTTCTCCTGTATGATGTGGACATTGAGTTGCCCACTGCAGTAAGCCCCACTAACCTGGGCAAATACAGGCAGACTCCCTTAATAAATGAGAAACTGGCTCAAGCTTACAGGGACACATGTGCTAGTGTCACCATGGTGACCCCTGGCTTTGTGGACCCTGGACAGATTGTACTAGGAGAGAGCTACCTAGTAACCAATGCAAGCAACTCCACTACCTCCCATAGTGTGGCAGTTGTGAACTTCTCCTGGGGAGGGGTTGATGGCCTAAAGAAAGTTGTGGTGAGTGCAGACCTACCAGTAGACTGTCTGTTAGGCAATGACCTTGAAAGCTCAGCATGGTCAGAAGTGGAGTACAGGACTCATGCAGAAATGCTAGGGATTTCAGAGCATGTCCTTGCCATGACAAGGGCTCAGGCTAAGAAGTGCCTTCCTGAACCAGTGGTGGATCTTGAGACAATAGACCAGCCACAACCCAAGAGAAGGAGCAAGAGAGGAAAGGCCTCGCCTTCCACCTTGCCCCAGGTTGAGGATCAGGTTTCAGAGGAAACTGATTCTGCAGTCCAAGAGGAGACTGTCTCTGAGGAGCTTGAACCTGACCAGGTTGAGTTTCTGGGGACAGGGGGACCCTCAAGGGCAGACCTGAGGCAGGCTCAATTAGATTGCCCTTCCCTTGAACCCCTCAGACAGCAGGCTGCTGCTGAGGCTGCTGGGGATGCCCAAGGTACCCATACTGTGTATTGGGATGAGGGACTCCTTTACTCAGAGGCTAGAGCCCCCAAGCCTGGCATGACCAGGAGGTTGGTGATACCTCTGCAGTTTAGGGGATTCCTCCTTACCTTGGCCCATGATATTCCCCTTGCAGGACACTTAGGCCAGAACAAGACGTGGGACAGGCTTGTTCCACACTTTCACTGGCCTCACATGTCAGAGGATGTCAAGGAGTTTTGTCGCTCCTGTGTCACTTGCCAAGCCAGTGGTAAGTCAGGTGGCACAACAAAGGCCCCCCTAATACCACTACCTGTGGTGGGGGTCCCCTTTGAGAGAGTTGGAATTGATATTGTGGGTCCAATGGACCCCCAAACAGCATCTGGGAACAGATTCATACTGGTGGTAGTGGATCATGCCACCAGGTACCCAGAGGCTATTCCCCTAAGGACCACCACAGCACCTGTGGTGGCAAAAGCCCTCATTGCAGTTTTCTCAAGAGTGGGCTTTCCTAAGGAGGTACTATCAGATAGAGGGACAAATTTTATGTCCAGCTATCTAAAAGCAATGTGGAAGGAATGTGGAGTAAACTACAAGTTTACCACCCCATATCATCCACAATGCAATGGGCTTGTGGAGAGATTTAACAAGACCCTTAAAGGCATGATAAAAGGATTACCAGAGAAGCTCAGGCGGAAATGGGACATTCTTTTACCCTGCCTGCTCTTTGCTTACAGAGAGGTCCCACAGAAGGGGGTTGGCTACAGCCCTTTTGAACTTTTGTTTGGCCACCCTGTGAGAGGTCCATTGTGTTTGGTGAAGGAAGGATGGGAGTTACCTCTCAAAAAGCCCAAACTAGACATAGTGGACTATGTACTTGGTCTCCGCTCCAGGATGGCTGAGTACATGGAAAGAGCATCCAAAAACCTGGAGGCCAGCCAAGAATTGCAGAAAGCTTGGCATGACCAAAAGGCTGTACTGGTAGAGTTCCAACCAGGACAGAAGGTATGGGTACTGGAGCCAGTGGCTCCAGCAGCACTCCAAGACAAATGGAGTGGACCCTATCCTATTATTGAGAAGAAAGGGGAAGTCACCTACTTGGTAGACTTTGGAACACCCAGGAGCCCTCACAGGGTAATCCATGTGAATCGCTTGAAGGCATTTGTAGACAGGGAGGACATGAGCTTGCTCATGGCCACAGATGGGGAACAGGAGGAAGAGAGTGACCCTCTCCCAGACCTGCTTTCCCAGAACCCTGATGATGGTTCAGTTGATGGAGTAGCCTTGGCAGGCAGCCTCACTGACCAGCAACAGAGGGACTGCAGACAAGTTTTGCAGGCTCACAGGCAAATGTTTTCACTCACACCCAGCCAAACTGACTGGTGTACCCATGTTGTGGACACTGGTGACAGTCTGCCTGTCAAGAATAAGATCTACAGGCAACCTGATCATGTCAGGGATTGCATCAAGGCTGAGGTGCAAAAGATGTTGGAGCTTGGAGTGATTGAGCCATCAGAGAGCCCATGGGCCAGCCCAGTAGTCCTGGTGCCAAAACCTCATACCCAAGATGGTAAGAGAGAAATGAGGTTTTGCGTGGATTACAGGGGTCTCAATGCTGTCACTAGGACAGATGCTCACCCCATTCCAAGAGCAGATGAGCTCATTGACAGATTGGCTTCTGCCAAGTTTCTGAGCACATTTGATCTGACAGCTGGCTACTGGCAAATCAGACTAGCTGAGGAGTCAAAAGCCAAAACAGCATTCTCTACCCCTAGTGGACATTATCAGTTTGTGGTAATGCCCTTTGGTTTGAAGAATGCACCTGCCACTTTTCAAAGGTTGGTGAACCAAGTCCTTACTGGGTTGGATGACTTTTGTGCAGCTTATCTGGATGATATTGCTGTCTTTAGCTCCACCTGGGAGGATCACCTGATCCACCTGAAGAAAGTTTTGGAGGCCCTGCAAAAGGCAGGCCTAACTATCAAGGCCACAAAGTGCCAGATAGGGCAGAGTAAGGTTGTATACCTGGGCCACCTAGTAGGTGGAGGCCAGGTTCAGCCACTGGAAAGCAAAATCCAGGCCATACAGGACTGGGCT
The DNA here is from genome assembly GCF_964261635.1 of Lissotriton helveticus. Taxonomy (NCBI): domain Eukaryota; kingdom Metazoa; phylum Chordata; class Amphibia; order Caudata; family Salamandridae; genus Lissotriton; species Lissotriton helveticus. Next base: position 610,392 of record NW_027612067.1, read on the forward strand.
CCTCCAGTTACCCAGACACAAGTCAGAGCCTTCTTGGGCCTGACTGGGTATTACAGAAAGTTTGTGAAAAACTATGGGTCTATAGTGACACCATTAAATGACTTGACATCCAAGAAGATGCCAAAAAAGGTTCAGTGGACAGTTAGCTGTCAGAAGGCATTTGAAGACCTGAAGAAGGCCATGTGCTCTGCACCTATCCTAAAGAGTCCTGACTACTCCAAACAGTTCATTGTTCAGACAGATGCTTCTGAGTTGGGGGTGGGAGCTGTACTCTCACAACTTAATCAAGATGGTCAAGACCAGCCAATTGCTTTCATTAGCAGGAGGCTAACCCCAAGAGAAAAACGTTGGTCAGCCATTGAGAGGGAGGCCTTTGCTGTGGTTTGGGCATTAAAGAAGTTGAGGTCCTACTTGTTTGGAACTCACTTCCTAGTGCAAACAGACCATAAGCCCCTCTTATGGCTTAATCAGATGAAGGGTGAAAATCCCAAACTGCTCAGGTGGTCCATTTCCCTACAGGGGATGGACTTTACAGTGGAGCACCGCCCAGGGACTGACCATGGTAATGCAGATGGTCTCTCCAGGTACTTCCACTTAGAACATGAAGACTTATCTGGTCAAGGTTAGTTTAATGTCCCTGCGTTTGGGGGGGGGTTGTGTAGGAGAGTAGGGTCTGCTATCCTATGGTCACCCCAAATTTTTGCTTTTTGCTTCACTGGTTTTCGACTACTGAGGCTGTGGGCCTGCTGATCAGACCCCCAGCCTGCTGTTCTCTCACTAAATTAATGACACATGTGCTATAGGCACATACCAATTGGAAATGGACTCCTTGTCAGCCCCTGTAGAATGCACTATAGGTGCACAGGGCACAGGAGCCACTAAGGCCTACCAGGGGCTGCAGCATATCTTTTGCCACCCCTGGCTGGTTCTTAAATTGACACAACTGGCTGATCACTCAGCTGGGGTAAGGTGGTGTACACACCCCTTGCTTAGATATAGTATACCTATGTCTAAACCTATATCTGGACACATGTAAACCTGTGAGCCACTCCTATAGACAGGCCTCACCAATCCTGGAGGCTGGGTGCATGGTTTTTATGTGAGATGGAGCTCTAGCATGAGCTGAGCCTGTCTGCAGCCGTCGGGAACAAATCCCTAAGCTGTTTCAGGATAATGCCATACCATATACTATTAAGTGCCTTATAATCCTCGCGGTTATTTAGCAACTCTGGTTTGGCTTTATCAAAACATGTCGTGTAAGGTGTCATACGCTTTGGAATACCATCCCCTCGCCAGTTCTGGCGACGGGGATGGCATTCCACCCCTCTAGAGGGGTAAGACATGTTACTTCACTTTAATGCGGTTGATTTCTCCAAAGGCCTTAAGATCCACAAAATGGATGCCTCTGCCACAGACAAATGTCTGGACCCCTGGAGCTGACCGAAACCCAGTCAAGGGGGTCCTGGACAAAGGGTTTCCTGTCACAGGAGGGTGTCACCGCCCTCCAGACAGGAGATAGTGTATTGTAGCAGGGAGGTTTGAAAGAAACCAGACACTGCCTGGGGCGCACAAGGCTGCCCCTTGCATAATCCGGCCAAACCGGTTCTGGGGCACTCCAGCCCTCGTGCCAGGGCGGCCTGGATCAAAGGAAGGGGGTGTATCCACCCACTTCCTGGGTCCCACCCATAGGAGGGGACCTAGCAGGTAATCACGCCCACCAGATTCGAATAAGAGTGGGAGCAGTGCCAATGCACATCAGATTTCCTGGAAGAAACATTTGAAACGATATTCTGGACCCTTCGCCCTCCATCTCAACGTGGAAGCCCGAAGAATCTCCCTTGTGGTCAAGGAGTGACCACCCTGCAGCAGCAGGCACCATCCAGCCCTCGACGTCTACTTAGTTGCAGTTCCCGCCGGAACTCGAGCGACTGAGATCGACGAGATCAAGCCTGCCCAGCTTCTAACAGCCCGATCCACAGTCCCTGCAAAGCTGAGACCCGTGGAGGCGACCGGAAGCGTGGGGCACGCCATCTTGAAGTGACCACGAGACGCTGACCGTGCAGCCCACGAGTGACCCTCGAAGCTGTACACCGGGGTTTGAGAAGCCCCCACCCTGAGCTACTCCTGAGCCGAAGTTCAGCCCTCCACACTCGACGAGTGCTGCGTGGGGCCCTTTGGCACGATTTGGCTCAACGCGTTGGCCCGGTCACTTGCCAGCTGGCTTGTGGTCCCTGTGCCGACGAACTACAAAAGAAGACTCGTGATTCTGGTTGCTCCAGATCCACACCAGCTCCCCTGAAAGGGAGCCCCGACTCTGACCTTCCTGGTCCGAGTAAGACGCCATCTTCCAATCCCGCGTGGATTGCTCTTACCAAGGCTTGTTTGCTCCAAACCGGAAGCCGACTGCACCGACGGTGAGAGCCTGCGTGGGACAGATCGTGACCTGCTCCTGGACGTCGCAGATGCCCCAGAGCCCACGTGACAGCGAAGAGAAGCGCCTCGACGACCACCTGATTGCGCCCGACATTGCCTGGTTCCGTCCTGGTTCCACCCTGGTCACTGCTGAGTGACCCAGACTCTGTCCCCTCTGCTTTCAGGTACTCTACAACTTGAGTCCACCCTTGGACTCCACCGGACACTTCGTCTTCACCCTGCCTGCAGCCCTTTCAGCTTCAAGCACCAAGAGCCTGCGTGTCAAAACCCGACGCCACTTCGACCCTGTGCACCCACTTCCTGTGGGTGAGGTAACTTTGCTCCGCCGGTGTTCCCACACTGGTGCACACCACTAGGGTCTGTGTGTTAAGTTTTGTTCCTCTAGGTTCAGCGGAAGTGTCCTTAAACTTTAACTATTTGACTTTTACGCACCATTGGTTAACATTGGTGCATGCGTGCGCTTTCCGCACATCTCCCGAATCCCGAGGGCCATTCCCGACTTCAGCATTGCTTGTCCTGACTGCTCCCAGCGATTCCCTAGGCCCTAGGCCTAACCACTGCTCGAGTGGCCTTTCTTATACCACTTGTTTAGTATATGGTTTGAGTGGCCCCCTGCCCTCATCCATAATTGTGCAACTTTGTATGTTTAAACAGTGCTTTTGATTTAACGCTTGTGCCCCTTTATTCATAAAGAATACTGGGGATTGTTTTTAGTAATAAACACATATATTTTTATAATATATACTTGTGTGGTGTCCTTTCATTTGGTATTACAGGATTGTATGTGGTAAAACAGCTCGCTTAACACGACCTCTTAAGTTAAGCCTTTAGGCTGCTTAGTCCATGCTACCCCTAGGATAGCTTGTCTAATAAGGTTGACTTACAACCAGACACCATAAGGGGATTGTTTGGTCAGGTAGTAGGTGGTTCCAGAATTGGAAACATCCCCTACCAGGCCAACTTCTCACACACGTGGTCAGCGGCCATCTTGGCGACGAAACCTACGATTTACACTGTGGGTCTGGTTGTTACAGACCTGCCCTCGCTCCTGTAGAAAGGAGTACCCGCTCTGACCTTGCTGGTCCGAGTAATAAGCCTTTTTCACTTTCCCCGTGGCTTGCATTAGCCAAGGCTTGTTTGCTTCAATCGAGTTGCCGACACCGCCATCAGCTAGAGCCTTCGAAGGGCAGCTCGTGATCGACTCCTGAACGTCCTTGACCTCTTCGTGTCCACGTGGCTGCAGAGAGAAGCAACACCTCATCACCTGTTTGCACCCGACTTTGCCTGGTTCCAATCTGGTTCCACGGTGGTCACTGGCCAGTGACTTTGAACACTGTCCCCTCTGCTTTCACGTCTTCACCCCTTCAGATCCACCCTTGCATCCACCGGACACTTCTCCTTCACATCGCCTGCAGCGTCTTCAGCTTCAAGCGCCAAGAACCTGCGTGTCAAAACCCGACGCCTCTTCGACCCTGTGCACCCACTTCCTGTGGGTGAGGTAACTTTGCTCCACCGGTGTTCCCACACTGGTGCACACCTCTAGGGTCTGTGTGTTAAGTTTTGTTCCTCTAGGTTCAGCGGAAGTGTCCTTAAACTTTAACTTTGCAACTTTTACGCACCATTGGTTAACATTGGTGCATGCGTGCGCTTTCCGCACATCTCCCGAATCCCGAGGGCCATTCCCGACTTCAGCATTGCTTGTCCTGACTGCTCCCAGCGATTCCCTAGGCCCTAGGCCTAACCACTGTTCGAGTGGCCTTTCTTATACCACTTGTTTAGTATATGGTTTGAGTGGCCACCCGCCCTCATCCATAATTGTGCAACTTGTATGTTTAAACTGTGCTTTTGATTTAACGCTTGTGCCCCTTTATTCATAAAGAATACTGGGGATTGTTTTTAGTAATAAACACATATATTTTTATAATATATACTTGTGTGGTGTCCTTTCATTTGGTATTACAGGATTGTATGTGGTAAAACAGCTCGCTTAACACGACCTCTTAAGTTAAGCCTTTAGGCTGCTTAGTCCATGCTACCCCTAGGATAGCTTGTCTAATAAGGTTGACTTACAACCAGACACCATAAGGGATTGTTTGGTCAGGTAGTAGGTGGTTCCAGAATTGGAAACATCCCCTACCAGGCCAACTTCTCACATTTAGTATATGGTTTGAGTGGCCACCCGCCCTCATCCATAATTGTGCAACTTGTATGTTTAAACAGTGCTTTTGATTTAACGCTTGTGCCCCTCTATTCATAAAGAATACTGGGGATTGTTTTTAGTAATAAACACATATATTTTTATAATATATACTTGTGTGGTGTCCTTTCATTTGGTATTACAGGATTGTATGTGGTAAAACAGCTCGCTTAACACGACCTCTTAAGTTAAGCCTTTAGGCTGCTTAGTCCATGCTACCCCTAGGATAGCTTGTCTAATAAGGTTGACTTACAACCAGACACCATAAGGGGATTGTTTGGTCAGGTAGTAGGTGGTTCCAGAATTGGAAACATCCCCTACCAGGCCAACTTCTCACAGTCCCCCTGGCTGTGCTTGGTACCCCTGGCTGTGCTTGGCCCCCCTGGTTGCTCTTGGTCCCCAAGGCTGTGCTTGGTCCCCCAGGCTGTGCTTGGTCCCCCTAGTTGCTCTTAGTCCCCCAGGCTGTGCTTGGTACCCCAGGCTGTGCTTGGTCCCCCAGGCTCTGCTTGGTCCCCCTGGTTGCTCTTGGTCCCCCAGACTGTGCTTGGTCCCCCAGACTGTACTTGGTCCCCCAGGCTGTGCTTGGTCCCCCTAGTTGCTCTTGGTCCCCCAGGCTGTGCTTGGTCCCCCAGGCTGTGCTTGGTCCCCCTGGTTGCTCTTGGTCCCCCTGGCTGTGCGTGATACCCCTGGCTGTGCTTGGTCCCCCTGGTTGCTCTTGGTCCCCCAGGCTGTGCTTGGTCCCCCAGGCTGTGCTTGGTCCCCCTGGTTGCTCTTGGTCCCCCAGGCTGTGCTTGGTCCCCCAGGATGTGCTTGGTCCCCCTGGTTGCTCTTGGTCCCCCTGGCTGTGCTTGGTCCCCCTGGTTGCTCTTGGTCCCCCAGGCTGTGCTTGGTCCCCCAGGCTGTGCTTGGTCCCCCAGGCTGTGCTTGGTCCCCCAGGCTCTGCTTGGTCCCCCAGGCTCTGCTTGGTCCCCCTGGTTGCTCTTGGTCCTTCAGGCTGTGCTTGGTCCCCCAGGCTCTGCTTGGTCCCCCTGGTTGCTCTTGGTCCCCCAGGCTGTGCTTTGTCCCCCAGGCTGTGCTTGGTCCCCCTGGTTGCTCTTGGTCCCCCAGGCTGTGCTTGGTCCCCCAGGCTGTGCTTGGTCCCCCAGGCTGTGCTTGGTCCCCCTGGTTGCTCTTGGTCCCCCAGGCTGTGCTTGGTCCCCCATGCTGTGCTTGGTCCCCCAGGCTGTGCTTGGTCCCCCAGGCTGTGCTTGGTCCCCCTGGTTGCTCTTGGTCTCCCAGGCTGTGCTTGGTCCCCCAGGCTGTGCTTGGTACCCCAGGCTGTGCTTGGTCCTCTTGGTTGCTCTTGGTCCCCCAGGCCTTGCTTGGTCCCCCAGGCTGTTCTTGGTCCCCCAGGCTGTGCTTGGTCCCCCAGGCTGTGCTTGGTCCCCCAGGCTGTGCTTGGTCCCTCCGGTTGCTCTTGGTCCCCCAGGCTGTGCTTGGTCCCCCAGGCTGTGCTTGGTCCCCCTGGTTGCTCTTGGTCCCCCAGGCTGTGCTTGGTACCCCAGGCTCTGCTTGGTCCCCCAGGCTCTGCTTGGTCCCCCTGGTTGCTCTTGGTCCCTCAGGCTGTGCTTGGTCCCCCAGGCTGTGCTTGGTCCCCCGGGCTGTGCTTGGTCCCCCAGGCTGTGCTTGGTCCCCCTGGTTGCTCTTGGTCCCCCTGGCTGTGCATGGTACCCCTGGCTGTGCTTGGTCCCCCTGGTTGCTCTTGGTCCACCAGGCTGTGCTTGGTCCCCCAGGCTGTGCTTGGTCCCCCTGGTTGCTCTTGGTCCCCCAGGCTGTGCTTGGTCCCCCAGGCTGTGCTTGGTCCCCCAGGCTGTGCTTGGTCCCCCTGGTTGCTTTTGGTCCCCCAGGCTGTGCTTGGTACCCCTGGCTGTGCTTGGCCCCCCTGGTTGCTCTTGGTCCCCCAGGCTGTGCTTGGGTCCCCATGGTTGCTCCTGGTCCCCCAGGCTGTGCTTGGTCCCCCAGGCTGTGCTTGGTCCCCCAGCTGTGCTTGGTCCCCCTGGTTGCTCATGGTCCCCCAGGCTGTGCTTGGTCCCCCAGGCTGTGCTTGGTCCCCCAGGCTGTGCTTGGTCCCCCTGGTTGCTCTTGGTCCCCCAGGCTTGTGCTTGGTCCCCCAGGCTGTGCTTGGTCCCCCTGGTTGCTCTTGGTCCCCCAGGCTTGTGCTTGGTCCCCCAGGCTGTGCTTGGTCCCCCTGGTTGCTCTTGGTCCCCCAGGCTGTGCTTTGTCCCCCAGGCTGTGCTTGGTCCCCCAGGCTGTGCTTGGTCCCCAGGCTGTGCTTGGTCCCCCTGGTTGCTCTTGGTCCCCCTGGCTGTGCTTGGTACCCCTGGCTGTGCTTGGTCCCCCTGGTTGCTCTTGGTCCCCCAGGCTGTGCTTGGTCCCCCAGACTGTGCTTGGTCCCCCTTGTTGCTCTTCGTCCCCCAGGCTGTGCTTGGTCCCCCAGGCTGTGCTTGGTCCCCCTGGTTGCTCTTGGTCCCCCTGGCTGTGCGTGATACCCCTGGCTGTGCTTGGTCCCCCTGGTTGCTCTTGGTCCCCCAGGCTGTGCTTGGTCCCCCAGGCTGTGCTTGGTCCCCCTGGTTGCTCTTGGTCCCCCAGGCTGTGCTTGGTCCCCCAGGCTGTGCTTGGTCCCCCAGGCTGTGCTTGGTCCCACTGGTTGCTCTTGGTCCCCCAGGCTGTGCTTGGTCCCCCAGGCTGTGCTTGGTCCCCCTGGTTGCTCTTGGTCCCCCTGGCTGTGCGTGATACCCCTGGCTGTGCTTGGTCCCCCTGGTTGCTCTTGGTCCCCCAGGCTGTGCTTGGTCCCCCAGGCTGTGCTTGGTCCCCTTGGTTGCTCTTGGTCCCCCAGGCTGTGCTTGGTCCCCCAGGCTGTGCTTGGTCCCCCAGGCTGTGCTTGGTCCCACTGGTTGCTCTTGGTCCCCCAGGCTGTGCTTGGTACCCCGGCAGTGCTTGGTCCCCCTGGTTGCTCTTGGTCCCCCAGCCTGTGCTTGGTCCCCCAGGCTGTGCTTGGTCCCCCTGGTTGCTCTTGGTCCCCCTGGCTGTGCTTGGTCCCCCTGGTTGCTCTTGGTCCCCCAGGCTGTGCTTGGTCCCCCAGGCTGTGCTTGGTCCCCCTGGTTGCTCTTGGTCCCCCAGGCTGTGCTAGGTCCCCCAGGCTGTGCTTGGACCCCCAGGCTCTGCTTGGTCCCCCAGGCTCTGCTTGGTCCCCCTGGTTGCTCTTGGTCCTTCAGGCTGTGCTTGGTCCCCCAGGCTGTGCTTGGTCCCCCTGGTTGCTCTTGGTCCCCCAGGCTGTGCTTGGTCCCCCAGGCTGTGCTTGGTCCCCCTGGTTGCTCTTGGTCCCCCAGGCTGTGCTTGGTCCCCCTGGCTGTGCTTGGTCCCCCAGGCTGTGCTTGGTCCCCCTGGTTGCTTTTGGTCCCCCAGGCTGTGCTTGGTCCCCCATGCTGTGCTTGGTCCCCCAGGCTGTGCTTGGTCCCCCAGGCTGTGCTTGGTCCCCCTGGTTGCTCTTGGCCCCCCAGGCTGTGCTTGGTCCCCCAGGCTGTGCTTGGTACCCCAGGCTGTGCTTGGTCCTCCTGGTTGCTCTTGGTCCCCCAGGCTGTGCTTGGTCCCCCAGGCTGTTCTTGGTCCCCCAGGCTGTGCTTGGTCCCCCAGGCTGTGCTTGGTCCCCCAGGCTGTGCTTGGTCCCTCCAGTTGCTCTTGGTCCCCCAGGCTGTGCTTGGTCCCCCAGGCTGTGCTTGGTCCCCCAGGCTGTGCTTGGTCCCCCTGGTTGCTCTTGGTCCCCCAGGCTGTGCTTGGTCCCCCTGGTTGCTCTTGGTCCCCCTGGCTGTGCTTGGTACCCCTGGCTGTGCTTGGTCCCCCTGGTTGCTCTTGGTACCCCCGGCTGTGCTTGGTCCCCCAGGCTGTGCTTGGTCCCCCTGGTTGCTCTTGGTCCCCCAGGCTGTGCTTGGTACCCCAGGCTGTGCTTGGTCCCCCAGGCTCTGCTTGGTCCCCCAGGCTCTGCTTGGTCCCCCTGGTTGCTCTTGGTCCCTCAGGCTGTGCTTGGTCCCCCAGGCTGTGCTTGGTCCCCCGGGCTGTGCTTGGTCCCCCAGGCTGTGCTTGGTCCCCCTGGTTGCTCTTGGTCCCCCTGGCTGTGCATGGTACCCCTGGCTGTGCTTGGTCCCCCTGGTTGCTCTTGGTCCACCAGGCTGTGCTTGGTCCCCCAGGCTGTGCTTGGTCCCCCTGGTTGCTCTTGGTCCCCCAGGCTGTGTGTGAGAAGTTGGCCTGATAGGTGATGTTTCCAATTCTGGAACCACCTATTATCAGACCAAACAATCCCTTATGGTGTCTGGTTGTAAGCCAACCTTATTAGACAAGCTATCCTAGGGGTAGCATGGACTAAGCAGCCTAAAGGCTTAACTTAAGAGGTCGTGTTAAGCGAGCTGTTTTACCACATACAATCCTGTAATATCAAATGAAAGGACACCACACAAGTATATATTATAAAAATATATGTGTTTATTACTAAAAACAATCCCCAGTATTCTTTATGAATAAAGGGGCACAAGCGTTAAATCAAAAGCACTGTTTAAACATACAAGTTGCACAATTATGGATGAGGGCGGGTGGCCACTCAAACCATATACTAAACAAGTGGTATAAGAGATGCCACTCGAGCAGTGGTTAGGCCTAGGGCCTAGGGAATCGCTGGGAGCAGTCGGGACAAGCAATGCTACACAGGCAGTTCTCCTGTATGATGTGGACATTGAGTTGCCCACTGCAGTAAGCCCCAGTAACCTGGGCAAATACAGACAGACTCCCTTAATTAATGAGAAACTGGCTCAAGCTTACAGGGACACATGTGCCAGTGTCACAATGGTGACACCTGACTTTGTGGACCCTGGACAGATTGTACTAGGAGAGAGCTACCTAGTAACCAATGCAAGCAACTCCACTACCTCCCATAGTGTGGCAGTTGTGAACTTCTCCTGGGGAGGGGTTGATGGCCTAAAGAAGGTTGTGGTGAGTGCAGACCTACCAGTAGACTGTCTGTTAGGCAATGATCTTGAAAGCTCAGCATGGTCAGAAGTGGAGTACAGGACTCATGCAGAAATGCTAGGGTTTTCAGAGCATGTCCTTGCCATGACAAGGGCTCAGGCTAAGAAGTGCCTTCCTGAACCAGTGGTGGATCTTGAAACAATAGACCAGCCACAACCCAAGAGAAGGAGCAAGAGAGGAAAGGCTCAGCCTTCCACCTTGCCCCAGGTTGAGGATCAGGTTTCAGAGGAAACTGATTCTGCAGTCCAAGAGGAGACTGTCTCTGAGGAGCTTGAACCTGACCAGGTTGAGTTTCTGGGGACAGAGGGACCCTCAAGGGCAGACCTGAGGCAGGCTCAATTAGATTGCCCTTCCCTTGAACCCCTCAGACAGCAGGCTGCTGCTGAGGCTGCTGGGGATGCCCAAGGTACCCATACTGTGTATTGGGATGATGGACTCCTTTACTCAGAGGCTAGAGCCCCCAAGCCTGGCATGACCAGGAGGTTGGTTATACCTCTGCAGTTTAGGGGGTTCCTCCTTACCTTGGCCCATGATATTCCCCTTGCAGGACACTTAGGCCAGAACAAGACGTGGGACAGGCTTGTTTCACACTTTCACTGGCCTCACATGTCAGAGGATGTCAAGGAGTTTTGTCGCTCCTGTGTCACTTGCCAAGCCAGTGGTAAGTCAGGTGGCACAACAAAGGCCCCCCTAATACCACTACCTGTGGTGGGAGTTCCCTTTGAAAGAGTTGTGTAGGAAGGTGGCTACCTGACTATGGTTACCCCGGATTTTTTGCCTGTGTTTAGCTGGTTTTTTGACTTAGTTGACCTGGTTCCCTGCTAATCAGGGCCCCAGGCCATCTGCTCTCTCTGTAAAATGGATTCCATGTACCCTAGGTACATACCACAATTGGAAAATGGACTCCCTGTCAGCCCCTGTATAATGCACTATAGGTGCCCAGGGCATAGGAGCCACCAAGGCCTACCAGGGGCTGCAGCATATCTTTTGCCACCCCTGGCTGGTCCTTAAATTGACACAACTGGCTGATCACTCAGCTGGGGTAAGGTGGTGTAATCACCCCTTGCTTAGGTATAGTATATCTATATCTAAACCTATATCTGGACACATGTAAACCTGTGAGCCACTCCTATGGAAGGCCTCATCAATCCTGGAGGCAGAGTGCGTGGTTTTATGTGAGATGGAGCTCTAGCATGAGCTGAGCCTGTCTGCAGCTGTCGGGAACAACTCCCTAAGCTGTTTCAGGATAATGCCATACCATATACTCTTAAGTGCCTTATAATCCTCGCGGTTATTTAGCATCTTTGGTTTGGCTTTATCAAAACATGTCGTGTAAGGTGTCATACGCTTTGGAATACCATCCCCTCGCCAGTTCTGGCGACGGGGATGGCATTCCACCCCTCTAGAGGGGTAAGACATGTTACTTTGCTTTAATGCGGTTGATTTCTCCAAAGACCTTAAGATCCACAAAATGGATGCCTCTGCCACAGACAAATGTCTGGACCCCTGGAGCTGACCGAAACTCAGCCAAAGGGGTCCTGGACAAAGGGTTTCCTGTCACAGGAGGGTGTCACCGCCCTCCAGACAGGAGATAGTGTATTGTAGCAGGGAGGTTTGAAAGAAACCAGACAGTGCCTGGGGAGCACAAGGCTTCCCCTTGCATAATCCGGTCAAACCGGTTCTGGGGCAGCCCAGCCCCAGCTCCAGTGAGACCTGGACAAAGGAAAGGGGGTGTAACCACCCCCCTTCCTGGTCCCACCCACAGAGAGGGACCTAGCAGGAGATCCATCCCTCAGATTGGAATAAGAGTGGGAGCAGTGCCCTAGCACAGCAGATCATCCTGAAATCACCTTTAAACTAAGAAGACGACTGGACTTCGACATTCTGATGATAGAAGACTGAAGAGAATCTCCCTTGTGGCCTAGGAGGGGCCACCCTGTGAACACAGGCACCACCCAGCACCTCGACGTCTGCTTTGTCGCCGCCTCCCGCCGGAGCCCGAGTGCAGAGCCTGACAAGACCCAGCTTCCCAGACTTCTCCCAGCCCGATCCACAGTCCCTGCAAAGAAGGGACCCGTGGAGGCACCGAGAGACGTGGGAGCGGACATCTTGAAAGACCCCCGAGACGCTGACTGCGCAGCACCCGAGGCACCCTCGACTCTGTGCTTTGGGGTTTGAGAAGCCCCCCAATCGAGCAGCATTTGCACCAAAGATCAGCCCTCCAGCATCTCCACGATCTGCGTGGGGCCCTTTTGCTTTGTGCCACTCGACTCGCCATCCCGGCCGCTTGTCACGTGGTCAGCGGCCATCTTGGCGACAAAACCTACAATTTACACTGTGGGTCTGGTTGCTCCAGACCTGCCCTCGCTCCTGTAGAAAGGAGTACCCGCTCTGACCTTGCTGGTCCGAGTAATATGCCTTTTCCACTTTCCCCGTGGCTTGCATTAGCCAAGGCTTGTTTGCTTCAATCGAGTTGCCGACACAGCCATCAGCTAGAGCCTTCGAGGGACAGCTCGTGATCGACTCCTGGACGTCCTTGACCTCTTCGTGTCCACGTGGCTGCAGAGAGAAGCAACCCCTCATCACCTGTTTGCACCCGACTTTGCCTGGTTCCAATCTGGTTCCACGGTGGTCACTGGCCAGTGACTTTGAACACTGTCCCCTCTGCTTTCAGGTCTTCACCACTTCAGATCCACCCTTGGATCCACCGGACACTTCTCCTTCACATCGCCTGCAGCGTCTTCAGCTTCAAGCGCCAAGAACCTGCGTGTCAAAACCCGACGCCACTTCGACCCTGTGCACCCACTTCCTGTGGGTGAGGTAACTTTGCTCCGCCGGTGTTCCCACACTGGTGCACACCTCTAGGGTCTGTGTGTTAAGTTTTGTTCCTCTAGGTTCAGCGGAAGTGTCCTTAAACTTTAACTCTATGACTTTTACGCACCATTGGTTAACATTGGTGCATGCGTGCGCTTTCCGCACATCTCCCGAATCCCGAGGGCCATTCCCGACTTCAGCATTGCTTGTCCTGACTGCTCCCAGCGATTCCCTAGGCCCTAGGCCTAACCACTGTTCGAGTGGCCTCTCTTATACCACTTGTTTAGTATATGGTTTGAGTGGCCACCCGCCCTCATCCATAATTGTGCAACTTGTATGTTTAAACAGTGCTTTTGATTTAACGCTTGTGCCCCTTTATTCATAAAGAATACTGGGGATTGTTTTTAGTAATAAACACATATATTTTTATAATATATACTTGTGTGGTGTCCTTTCATTTGGTATTACAGGATTGTATGTGGTAAAACAGCTCGCTTAACACGACCTCTTAAGTTAAGCCTTTAGGCTGCTTAGTCCATGCTACCCCTAGGATAGCTTGTCTAATAAGGTTGACTTACAACCAGACACCATAAGGGATTGTTTGGTCAGGTAGTAGGTGGTTCCAGAATTGGAAACATCCCCTACCAGGCCAACTTCTCACATTGGTGAGCAGCGGTGCGGATTTGAGCTTGCTGTTGTTTTACCATTGCAATCTTTATATCAAATTGAAAGATCACATCAAGTACCTCTAGGTACATATAAATCAAAAGCTTAGCATATTAAGTTCTACTGAACTTAGTAGTTGTAGGTTGAAGGGATTAGCACACCCTGACTACAACTCACTAGCAAGGTACAGTAGGAAAACACTTAGTGTAGGTAAGTGCACCACTTACACCTCACTAGTAACCATGTCTGACACAGGAAAAGCCTCAGGGTCTACTCCTGTGACAGTTGACCTTACCCAGGCAACTTTTGGATATGACAAGTTAACCCGCAGAGACTTGATTGCCTTGTGCAAAGCAAGAGGGTTAAAAAGGGGCAGAAGCCCCACCTGCCTAATCCTGGTAGAAATCCTAGAACAGGATGACTTAGAGAAGGCAAAAGCAGCTTCCTTAGTGTGAGAAGTTGGCCTGGTAGGGGATGTTTCCAATTCTGGAACCACCTACTACCTGACCAAACAATCCCCTTATGGTGTCTGGTTGTAAGTCAACCTTATTAGACAAGCTATCCTAGGGGTAGCATGGACTAAGCAGCCTAAAGGCTTAACTTAAGAGGTCGTGTTAAGCGAGCTGTTTTACCACATACAATCCTGTAATACCAAATGAAAGGACACCACACAAGTATATATTATAAAAATATATGTGTTTATTACTAAAAACAATCCCCAGTATTCTTTATGAATAAAAGGGGCACAAGCGTTAAATCAAAAGCACTGTTTAAACATACAAAGTTGCACAATTATGGATGAGGGCAGGGGGCCACTCAAACCATATACTAAACAAGTGGTATAAGAGAGGCCACTCGAACAGTGGTTAGGCCTAGGGCCTAGGGAATCGCTGGGAGCAGTCAGGACAAGCAATGCTGAAGTCGGGAATGGCCCTCGGGATTCGGGAGGTGTGCGGAAAGCGCACGCATGCACCAATGTTAACCAATGGTGCGTAAAAGTCAAATAGTTAAAGTTTAAGGACACTTCCGCTGAACCTAGAGGAACAAAACTTAACACACAGACCCTAGAGGTGTGCACCAGTGTGGGAACACCGGCGGAGCAAAGTTACCTCACCCACAGGAAGTGGGTGCACAGGGTCGAAGTGGCGTCGGGTTTTTGACACGCAGGCTCTTGGTGCTTGAAGCTGAAAGGGCTGCAGGCAGGGTGAAGACGAAGTGTCCGGTGGAGTCCAAGGGTGGACTCAAGTTGTAGAGTACCTGAAAGCAGAGGGGACAGAGTCTGGGTCACTCAGCAGTGACCAGGGTGGAACCAGGACGGAACCAGGCAATGTCGGGCGCAATCAGGTGGTCGTCGAGGCGCTTCTCTTCGCTGTCACGTGGGCTCTGGGGCATCTGCGACGTCCAGGAGCAGGTCACGATCTGTCCCACGCAGGCTCTCACCGTCGGTGCAGTCGGCTTCCGGTTTGGAGCAAACAAGCCTTGGTAAGAGCAATCCACGCGGGATTGGAAGATGGCGTCTCACTCGGACCAGGAAGGTCAGAGTCGGGGCTCCCTTTCAGGGGAGCTGGTGTGGATCTGGAGCAACCAGAATCACGAGTCTTCTTTTGTAGTTCGTCGGCACAGGGACCACAAGCCAGCTGGCAAGTGACCGGGCCAACGCGTTGAGCCAAATCGTGCCAAAGGGCCCCACGCAGCACTCGTCGAGTGTGGAGGGCTGAACTTCGGCTCAGGAGTAGCTCAGGGTGGGGGCTTCTCAAACCCCGGTGTACAGCTTCGAGGGTCACTCGTGGGCTGCACGGTCAGCGTCTCGTGGTCACTTCAAGATGGCGTGCCCCACGCTTCCGGTCGCCTCCACGGGTCTCAGCTTTGCAGGGACTGTGGATCGGGCTGTTAGAAGCTGGGCAGGCTTGATCTCGTCGATCTCAGTCGCTCGAGTTCCGGCGGGAACTGCAACCAAGTAGACGTCGAGGGCTGGATGGTGCCTGCTGCTGCAGGGTGGTCACTCCTTGACCACAAGGGAGATTCTTCGGGCTTCCACGTTGAGATGGAGGGCGAAGGGTCCAGAATATCGTTTCAAATGTTTCTTCCAGGAAATCTGATGTGCATTGGCACTGCTCCCACTCTTATTCGAATCTGGTGGGCGTGATTACCTGCTAGGTCCCCTCCTATGGGTGGGACCCAGGAAGTGGGTGGATACACCCCCTTCCTTTGATCCAGGCCGCCCTGGCACGAGGGCTGGAGTGCCCCAGAACCGGTTTGGCCGGATTATGCAAGGGGCAGCCTTGTGCGCCCCAGGCAGTGTCTGGTTTCTTTCAAACCTCCCTGCTACAATACACTATCTCCTGTCTGGAGGGCGGTGACACCCTCCTGTGACAGGAAACCCTTTGTCCAGGACCCCCTTGACTGGGTTTCGGTCAGCTCCAGGGGTCCAGACATTTGTCTGTGGCAGAGGCATCCATTTTGTGGATCTTAAGGCCTTTGGAGAAATCAACCGCATTAAAGTAAAGTAACATGTCTTACCCCTCTAGAGGGGTGGAATGCCATCCCCGTCGCCAGAACTGGCGAGGGGATGGTATTCCAAAGCGTATGACACCTTACACGACATGTTTTGATAAAGCCAAACCAGAGTTGCTAAATAACCGCGAGGATTATAAGGCACTTAATAGTATATGGTATGGCATTATCCTGAAACAGCTTAGGGATTTGTTCCCGACGGCTGCAGACAGGCTCAGCTCATGCTAGAGCTCCATCTCACATAAAAACCATGCACCCAGCCTCCAGGATTGGTGAGGCCTGTCTATAGGAGTGGCTCACAGGTTTACATGTGTCCAGATATAGGTTTAGACATAGGTATACTATATCTAAGCAAGGGGTGTGTAACCACCTTACCCCAGCTGAGTGATCAGCCAGTTGTGTCAATTTAAGAACCAGCCAGGGGTGGCAAAAGATATGCTGCAGCCCCTGGTAGGCCTTAGTGGCTCCTGTGCCCTGTGCACCTATAGTGCATTCTACAGGGGCTGACAAGGAGTCCATTTCCAATTGGTATGTGCCTATAGCACATGTGTCATTAATTTAGTGAGAGAACAGCAGGCTGGGGGTCTGATCAGCAGGCCCACAGCCTCAGTAGTCGAAAACCAGTGAAGCAAAAAGCAAAAATTTGGGGTGACCATAGGATAGCAGACCCTACTCTCCTACACAACCCCCCCCCCAAACGCAGGGACATTAAACTAACCTTGACCAGATAAGTCTTCATGTTCTAAGTGGAAGTACCTGGAGAGACCATCTGCATTACCATGGTCAGTCCCTGGGCGGTGCTCCACTGTAAAGTCCATCCCCTGTAGGGAAATGGACCACCTGAGCAGTTTGGGATTTTCACCCTTCATCTGATTAAGCCATAAGAGGGGCTTATGGTCTGTTTGCACCAGGAAGTGAGTTCCAAACAAGTAGGACCTCAACTTCTTTAATGCCCAAACCACAGCAAAGGCCTCCCTCTCAATGGCTGACCAACGTTTTTCTCTTGGGGTTAGCCTCCTGCTAATGAAAGCAATTGGCTGGTCTTGACCATCTTGATTAAGTTGTGAGAGTACAGCTCCCACCCCCAACTCAGAAGCATCTGTCTGAACAATGAACTGTTTGGAGTAGTCAGGACTCTTTAGGATAGGTGCAGAGCACATGGCCTTCTTCAGGTCTTCAAATGCCTTCTGACAGCTAACTGTCCACTGAACCTTTTTTGGCATCTTCTTGGATGTCAAGTCATTTAATGGTGTCACTATAGACCCATAGTTTTTCACAAACTTTCTGTAATACCCAGTCAGGCCCAAGAAGGCTCTGACTTGTGTCTGGGTAACTGGAGGAGCCCAGTCCTGTATGGCCTGGATTTTGCTTTCCAGTGGCTGAACCTGGCCTCCACCTACTAGGTGGCCCAGGTATACAACCTTACTCTGCCCTATCTGGCACTTTGTGGCCTAGATAGTTAGGCCTGCCTTTTGCAGGGCCTCCAAAACTTTCTTCAGGTGGATCAGGTGATCCTCCCAGGTGGAGCTAAAGACAGCAATATCATCCAGATAAGCTGCACAAAAGTCATCCAACCCAGTAAGGACTTGGTTCACCAACCTTTGGAAAGTGGCAGGTGCATTCTTCAAACCAAAGGGCATTACCACAAACTGATAATGTCCACTAGGGGTAGAGAATGCTGTTTTGGCTTTTGACTCCTCAGCTAGTCTGATTTGCCAGTAGCCAGCTGTAGGAGAGTAGGGTCTGCTATCCTATGGTCACCCCAAATTTTTTGCTTTTTGCTTCACTGGTTTTCGACTACTGAGGCTGTGGGCCTGCTGATCAGACCCCCAGCCTGCTGTTCTCTCACTAAATTAATGACACATGTGCTATAGGCACATACCAATTGGAAATGGACTCCTTGTCAGCCCCTGTAGAATGCACTATAGGTGCACAGGGCACAGGAGCCACTAAGGCCTACCAGGGGCTGCAGCATATCTTTTGCCACCCCTGGCTGGTTCTTAAATTGACACAACTGGCTGATCACTCAGCTGGGGTAAGGTGGTGTACACACCCCTTGCTTAGATATAGTATACCTATGTCTAAACCTATATCTGGACACATGTAAACCTGTGAGCCACTCCTATAGACAGGCCTCACCAATCCTGGAGGCTGGGTGCATGGTTTTTATGTGAGATGGAGCTCTAGCATGAGCTGAGCCTGTCTGCAGCCGTCGGGAACAAATCCCTAAGCTGTTTCAGGATAATGCCATACCATATACTATTAAGTGCCTTATAATCCTCGCGGTTATTTAGCAACTCTGGTTTGGCTTTATCAAAACATGTCGTGTAAGGTGTCATACGCTTTGGAATACCATCCCCTCGCCAGTTCTGGCGACGGGGATGGCATTCCACCCCTCTAGAGGGGTAAGACATGTTACTTCACTTTAATGCGGTTGATTTCTCCAAAGGCCTTAAGATCCACAAAATGGATGCCTCTGCCACAGACAAATGTCTGGACCCCTGGAGCTGACCGAAACCCAGTCAAGGGGGTCCTGGACAAAGGGTTTCCTGTCACAGGAGGGTGTCACCGCCCTCCAGACAGGAGATAGTGTATTGTAGCAGGGAGGTTTGAAAGAAACCAGACACTGCCTGGGGCGCACAAGGCTGCCCCTTGCATAATCCGGCCAAACCGGTTCTGGGGCACTCCAGCCCTCGTGCCAGGGCGGCCTGGATCAAAGGAAGGGGGTGTATCCACCCACTTCCTGGGTCCCACCCATAGGAGGGGACCTAGCAGGTAATCACGCCCACCAGATTCGAATAAGAGTGGGAGCAGTGCCAATGCACATCAGATTTCCTGGAAGAAACATTTGAAACGATATTCTGGACCCTTCGCCCTCCATCTCAACGTGGAAGCCCGAAGAATCTCCCTTGTGGTCAAGGAGTGACCACCCTGCAGCAGCAGGCACCATCCAGCCCTCGACGTCTACTTAGTTGCAGTTCCCGCCGGAACTCGAGCGACTGAGATCGACGAGATCAAGCCTGCCCAGCTTCTAACAGCCCGATCCACAGTCCCTGCAAAGCTGAGACCCGTGGAGGCGACCGGAAGCGTGGGGCACGCCATCTTGAAGTGACCACGAGACGCTGACCGTGCAGCCCACGAGTGACCCTCGAAGCTGTACACCGGGGTTTGAGAAGCCCCCACCCTGAGCTACTCCTGAGCCGAAGTTCAGCCCTCCACACTCGACGAGTGCTGCGTGGGGCCCTTTGGCACGATTTGGCTCAACGCGTTGGCCCGGTCACTTGCCAGCTGGCTTGTGGTCCCTGTGCCGACGAACTACAAAAGAAGACTCGTGATTCTGGTTGCTCCAGATTCACACCAGCTCCCCTGAAAGGGAGCCCCGACTCTGACCTTCCTGGTCCGAGTAAGACGCCATCTTCCAATCCCGCGTGGATTGCTCTTACCAAGGCTTGTTTGCTCCAAACCGGAAGCCGACTGCACCGACGGTGAGAGCCTGCGTGGGACAGATCGTGACCTGCTCCTGGACGTCGCAGATGCCCCAGAGCCCACGTGACAGCGAAGAGAAGCGCCTCGACGACCACCTGATTGCGCCCGACATTGCCTGGTTCCGTCCTGGTTCCACCCTGGTCACTGCTGAGTGACCCAGACTCTGTCCCCTCTGCTTTCAGGTACTCTACAACTTGAGTCCACCCTTGGACTCCACCGGACACTTCGTCTTCACCCTGCCTGCAGCCCTTTCAGCTTCAAGCACCAAGAGCCTGCGTGTCAAAACCCGACGCCACTTCGACCCTGTGCACCCACTTCCTGTGGGTGAGGTAACTTTGCTCCGCCGGTGTTCCCACACTGGTGCACACCTCTAGGGTCTGTGTGTTAAGTTTTGTTCCTCTAGGTTCAGCGGAAGTGTCCTTAAACTTTAACTATTTGACTTTTACGCACCATTGGGTAACATTGGTGCATGCGTGCGCTTTCCGCACATCTCCCGAATCCCGAGGGCCATTCCCGACTTCAGCATTGCTTGTCCTGACTGCTCCCAGCGATTCTCTAGGCCCTAGGCCTAACCACTGTTCGAGTGGCCTCTCTTATACCACTTGTTTAGTATATGGTTTGAGTGGCCCCCTGCCCTCATCCATAATCGTGCAACTTTGTATGTTTAAACAGTGCTTTTGATTTAACGCTTGTGCCCCTTTATTCATAAAGAATACTGGGGATTGTTTTTAGTAATAAACACATATATTTTTATAATATATACTTGTGTGGTGTCCTTTCATTTGGTATTACAGGATTGTATGTGGTAAAACAGCTCGCTTAACACGACCTCTTAAGTTAAGCCTTTAGGCTGCTTAGTCCATGCTACCACTAGGATAGCTTGTCTAATAAGGTTGACTTACAACCAGACACCATAAGGGGATTGTTTGGTCAGGTAGTAGGTGGTTCCAGAATTGGAAACATCCCCTACCAGGCCAACTTCTCACATTGGTGAGCAGCGGTGCGGATTTGAGCTTGCTGTTGTTTTACCATTGCAATCTTTATATCAAATTGAAAGATCACATCAAGTACCTCTAGGTACATATAAAATCAAAAGCTTAGCATATTAAGTTCTACTGAACTTAGTAGTTGTAGGTTGAAGGGAGTAGCACACCCCTGACTACAACTCACTAGCAAGGTCCAGTAGGAAAACACTTAGTGTAGGTAAGTGCACCACTTACACCTCACTAGTAACCATGTCTGACACAGGAAAGGCCTCAGGGTCTAGTCCTGTGACAGTTGACCCTACCCAGGCAACTTCTGGATATGACAAACTAACCCGCAGAGACTTGATTGTCTTGTGCAAAGCAAGAGGGTTAAAAAGGGGCAGAAGCCCCACCTGCCTAATCCTGATAGAACTCCTAGAACAGGATGACTTAGAGAAGGCAAAAGCAGCTTCCCTAGATACAGGAACTGGAGGGAACCCCCCTGCAGTTGATCCCCCTGAAGAGGAGGATGATGATGACTTGGATGAGGACTCAGAGGTTGAGGACTTAGAAGTACAGGATCAGGGTAGCCAGGTTCCAGTTGGTAGGCTTAGCCAGGCCAACTTGGACCTACTGGGGAATGGAGAGGGCCAGCACCTCCCCAGAACCCAACATGGGATTCTCCCAGGCAACAGAAGAGTGAGATCTCCCTCAGGGGACTCTCATCTTTCTAGTGCCTCCAGAGAATCAGAGAGAGGCATGAGTGCTTCTCAGAAAGCTGAGCATAGGGCTAGAATGAGGGCTGTCAGACTCCAGATAGAGAGAGAGGAGGTAGCCCTGAGTCAAGCTAAGCTTACCTTAGCTCAAGCTAAACTTGCCTTGGCAAGAGAGCAGAAATTAAGTGGCTTAGATGTCACTGGTGGCAGCAATTTTCCAAGAGAAAAAGACAGGGCCTATGATAATAGAAACCTGACCAAAATTGTGCCCCCCTTTAAAGAAGGGGATGACATCCACAAATGGATGACTGCTCTTGAGAGAGCCTGCATGGTACAGCAGGTTCCTGAGAATCAGTGGGCTGCAATTTTGTGGTACTCCTTTTCTGAGAAAGGGAGGGACAGGCTCCTCACAGTTAGACCTGAGGATGCCAAAAACTACTCTGTTTTGAAGAGTGCTCTCATTGAAGGGTATGGCCTAACCACTGAGCAATACAGGTTGTTGTTCAGAGACACCCAGAAAGCACAGACTCAAGACTGGACTGATTTTGTGGAGTGTGCCACTAAGGCTTTGGAGGGTTGGTTACAGGGAAGTAAAGTTTCAGACTATACAGGATTGTACAATCTTATGATGAGAGAACAGATCCTTAATAACTGTACAAACCAGCTGTTGCATCAATACCTTATTGACTCTGATCTGACCTCTCCCCAAGAATTGGGAAAGAAGGCAGACAAATGGGTCAGAACAAGGATTAAGCAGAAACCCCAGAACCAAGGTGGTGACCAGAAGAAAACAGACCAGAAGGGTGGTAATCAGAATCAGAAAGATAAAGAAAAAGACCAGAAGTCTTCAAGCCCCCAAACTAATAGTAAGGAGGGTGGTTCCCAAAATGGTAACAAGAAGAAGAAGAACAAAGGTCCAAAGACACCTTGGTGTAATACCTGCAAATCAGTTTCACACTGGGGCAGTGAGTGCACCAAGGCAAATCCAGTTCCCACCACTACAGCTCCTAAAGCAACTGCAACCCCAAGTACAGTAAGCAGTGGTGGAACACAGTCCAAGGGTGTAGCTGGGTTGACCCTGGGTATTGAAGTAGGATCTGGCCTAGTCAGAGTCCCTACACAGGCAGTTCTCCTGTATGATGTGGACATTGAGTTGCCCACTGCAGTAAGCCCCACTAACCTGGGCAAATACAGGCAGACTCCCTTAATAAATGAGAAACTGGCTCAAGCTTACAGGGACACATGTGCTAGTGTCACCATGGTGACCCCTGGCTTTGTGGACCCTGGACAGATTGTACTAGGAGAGAGCTACCTAGTAACCAATGCAAGCAACTCCACTACCTCCCATAGTGTGGCAGTTGTGAACTTCTCCTGGGGAGGGGTTGATGGCCTAAAGAAGGTTGTGGTGAGTGCAGACCTACCAGTAGACTGTCTGTTAGGCAATGACCTTGAAAGCTCAGCATGGTCAGAAGTGGAGTACAGGACTCATGCAGAAATGCTAGGGATTTCAGAGCATGTCCTTGCCATGACAAGGGCTCAGGCTAAGAAGTGCCTTCCTGAACCAGTGGTGGATCTTGAGACAATAGACCAGCCACAACCCAAGAGAAGGAGCAAGAGAGGAAAGGCCTCGCCTTCCACCTTGCCCCAGGTTGAGGATCAGGTTTCAGAGGAAACTGATTCTGCAGTCCAAGAGGAGACTGTCTCTGAGGAGCTTGAACCTGACCAGGTTGAGTTTCTGGGGACAGGGGGACCCTCAAGGGCAGACCTGAGGCAGGCTCAATTAGATTGCCCTTCCCTTGAACCCCTCAGACAGCAGGCTGCTGCTGAGGCTGCTGGGGATGCCCAAGGTACCCATACTGTGTATTGGGATGAGGGACTCCTTTACTCAGAGGCTAGAACCCCCAAGCCTGGCATGACCAGGAGGTTGGTGATACCTCTGCAGTTTAGGGGATTCCTCCTTACCTTGGCCCATGATATTCCCCTTGCAGGACACTTAGGCCAGAACAAGACGTGGGACAGGCTTGTTCCACACTTTCACTGGCCTCACATGTCAGAGGATGTCAAGGAGTTTTGTCGCTCCTGTGTCACTTGCCAAGCCAGTGGTAAGTCAGGTGGCACAACAAAGGCCCCCCTAATACCACTACCTGTGGTGGGGGTCCCCTTTGAGAGAGTTGGAATTGATATTGTGGGTCCAATGGACCCCCAAACAGCATCTGGGAACAGATTCATACTGGTGGTAGTGGATCATGCCACCAGGTACCCAGAGGCTATTCCCCTAAGGACCACCACAGCACCTGTGGTGGCAAAAGCCCTCATTGCAGTTTTCTCAAGAGTGGGCTTTCCTAAGGAGGTACTATCAGATAGAGGGACAAATTTTATGTCCAGCTATCTAAAAGCAATGTGGAAGGAATGTGGAGTAAACTACAAGTTTACCACCCCATATCATCCACAATGCAATGGGCTTGTGGAGAGATTTAACAAGACCCTTAAAGGCATGATAAAAGGATTACCAGAGAAGCTCAGGCGGAAATGGGACATTCTTTTACCCTGCCTGCTCTTTGCTTACAGAGAGGTCCCACAGAAGGGGGTTGGCTACAGCCCTTTTGAACTTTTGTTTGGCCACCCTGTGAGAGGTCCATTGTGTTTGGTGAAGGAAGGATGGGAGTTACCTCTCAAAAAGCCCAAACTAGACATAGTGGACTATGTACTTGGTCTCCGCTCCAGGATGGCTGAGTACATGGAAAGAGCATCCAAAAACCTGGAGGCCAGCCAAGAATTGCAGAAAGCTTGGCATGACCAAAAGGCTGTACTGGTAGAGTTCCAACCAGGACAGAAGGTATGGGTACTGGAGCCAGTGGCTCCAGCAGCACTCCAAGACAAATGGAGTGGACCCTATCCTATTATTGAGAAGAAAGGGGAAGTCACCTACTTGGTAGACTTTGGAACACCCAGGAGCCCTCACAGGGTAATCCATGTGAATCGCTTGAAAGCATTTGTAGACAGGGAGGACATGAGCTTGCTCATGGCCACAGATGGGGAACAGGAGGAAGAGAGTGACCCTCTCCCAGACCTGCTTTCCCAGAACCCTGATGATGGTTCAGTTGATGGAGTAGCCTTGGCAGGCAGCCTCACTGACCAGCAACAGAGGGACTGCAGACAAGTTTTGCAGGCTCACAGGCAAATGTTTTCGCTCACACCCAGCCAAACTGACTGGTGTACCCATGTTGTGGACACTGGTGACAGTCTGCCTGTCAAGAATAAGATCTACAGGCAACCTGATCATGTCAGGGATTGCATCAAGGCTGAGGTGCAAAAGATGTTGGAGCTTGGAGTGATTGAGCCATCAGAGAGCCCATGGGCCAGCCCAGTAGTCCTGGTGCCAAAACCTCATACCCAAGATGGTAAGAGAGAAATGAGGTTTTGCGTGGATTACAGGGGTCTCAATGCTGTCACTAGGACAGATGCTCACCCCATTCCAAGAGCAGATGAGCTCATTGACAGATTGGCTTCTGCCAAGTTTCTGAGCACATTTGATCTGACAGCTGGCTACTGGCAAATCAGACTAGCTGAGGAGTCAAAAGCCAAAACAGCATTCTCTACCCCTAGTGGACATTATCAGTTTGTGGTAATGCCCTTTGGTTTGAAGAATGCACCTGCCACTTTCCAAAGGTTGGTGAACCAAGTCCTTACTGGGTTGGATGACTTTTGTGCAGCTTATCTGGATGATATTGCTGTCTTTAGCTCCACCTGGGAGGATCACCTGATCCACCTGAAGAAAGTTTTGGAGGCCCTGCAAAAGGCAGGCCTAACTATCAAGGCCACAAAGTGCCAGATAGGGCAGAGTAAGGTTGTATACCTGGGCCACCTAGTAGGTGGAGGCCAGGTTCAGCCACTGGAAAGCAAAATCCAGGCCATACAGGACTGGGCTCCTCCAGTTACCCAGACACAAGTCAGAGCCTTCTTGGGCCTGACTGGGTATTACAGAAAGTTTGTGAAAAACTATGGGTCTATAGTGACACCATTAAATGACTTGACATCCAAGAAGATGCCAAAAAAGGTTCAGTGGACAGTTAGCTGTCAGAAGGCATTTGAAGACCTGAAGAAGGCCATGTGCTCTGCACCTATCCTAAAGAGTCCTGACTACTCCAAACAGTTCATTGTTCAGACAGATGTTTCTGAGTTGGGGGTGGGAGCTGTACTCTCACAACTTAATCAAGATGGTCAAGACCAGCCAATTGCTTTCATTAGCAGGAGGCTAACCCCAAGAGAAAAACGTTGGTCAGCCATTGAGAGGGAGGCCTTTGCTGTGGTTTGGGCATTAAAGAAGTTGAGGTCCTACTTGTTTGGAACTCACTTCCTGGTGCAAACAGACCATAAGCCCCTCTTATGGCTTAATCAGATGAAGGGTGAAAATCCCAAACTGCTCAGGTGGTCCATTTCCCTACAGGGGATGGACTTTACAGTGGAGCACCGCCCAGGGACTGACCATGGTAATGCAGATGGTCTCTCCAGGTACTTCCACTTAGAACATGAAGACTTATCTGGTCAAGGTTAGTTTAATGTCCCTGCGTTTGGGGGGGGGTTGTGTAGGAGAGTAGGGTCTGCTATCCTATGGTCACCCCAAATTTTTTGCTTTTTGCTTCACTGGTTTTCGACTACTGAGGCTGTGGGCCTGCTGATCAGACCCCCAGCCTGCTGTTCTCTCACTAAATTAATGACACATGTGCTATAGGCACATACCAATTGGAAATGGACTCCTTGTCAGCCCCTGTAGAATGCACTATAGGTGCACAGGGCACAGGAGCCACTAAGGCCTACCAGGGGCTGCAGCATATCTTTTGCCACCCCTGGCTGGTTCTTAAATTGACACAACTGGCTGATCACTCAGCTGGGGTAAGGTGGTGTACACACCCCTTGCTTAGATATAGTATACCTATGTCTAAACCTATATCTGGACACATGTAAACCTGTGAGCCACTCCTATAGACAGGCCTCACCAATCCTGGAGGCTGGGTGCATGGTTTTTATGTGAGATGGAGCTCTAGCATGAGCTGAGCCTGTCTGCAGCCGTCGGGAACAAATCCCTAAGCTGTTTCAGGATAATGCCATACCATATACTATTAAGTGCCTTATAATCCTCGCGGTTATTTAGCAACTCTGGTTTGGCTTTATCAAAACATGTCGTGTAAGGTGTCATACGCTTTGGAATACCATCCCCTCGCCAGTTCTGGCGACGGGGATGGCATTCCACCCCTCTAGAGGGGTAAGACATGTTACTTCACTTTAATGCGGTTGATTTCTCCAAAGGCCTTAAGATCCACAAAATGGATGCCTCTGCCACAGACAAATGTCTGGACCCCTGGAGCTGACCGAAACCCAGTCAAGGGGGTCCTGGACAAAGGGTTTCCTGTCACAGGAGGGTGTCACCGCCCTCCAGACAGGAGATAGTGTATTGTAGCAGGGAGGTTTGAAAGAAACCAGACACTGCCTGGGGCGCACAAGGCTGCCCCTTGCATAATCCGGCCAAACCGGTTCTGGGGCACTCCAGCCCTCGTGCCAGGGCGGCCTGGATCAAAGGAAGGGGGTGTATCCACCCACTTCCTGGGTCCCACCCATAGGAGGGGACCTAGCAGGTAATCACGCCCACCAGATTCGAATAAGAGTGGGAGCAGTGCCAATGCACATCAGATTTCCTGGAAGAAACATTTGAAACGATATTCTGGACCCTTCGCCCTCCATCTCAACGTGGAAGCCCGAAGAATCTCCCTTGTGGTCAAGGAGTGACCACCCTGCAGCAGCAGGCACCATCCAGCCCTCGACGTCTACTTAGTTGCAGTTCCCGCCGGAACTCGAGCGACTGAGATCGACGAGATCAAGCCTGCCCAGCTTCTAACAGCCCGATCCACAGTCCCTGCAAAGCTGAGACCCGTGGAGGCGACCGGAAGCGTGGGGCACGCCATCTTGAAGTGACCACGAGACGCTGACCGTGCAGCCCACGAGTGACCCTCGAAGCTGTACACCGGGGTTTGAGAAGCCCCCACCCTGAGCTACTCCTGAGCCGAAGTTCAGCCCTCCACACTCGACGAGTGCTGCGTGGGGCCCTTTGGCACGATTTGGCTCAACGCGTTGGCCCGGTCACTTGCCAGCTGGCTTGTGGTCCCTGTGCCGACGAACTACAAAAGAAGACTCGTGATTCTGGTTGCTCCAGATTCACACCAGCTCCCCTGAAAGGGAGCCCCGACTCTGACCTTCCTGGTCCGAGTAAGACGCCATCTTCCAATCCCGCGTGGATTGCTCTTACCAAGGCTTGTTTGCTCCAAACCGGAAGCCGACTGCACCGACGGTGAGAGCCTGCGTGGGACAGATCGTGACCTGCTCCTGGACGTCGCAGATGCCCCAGAGCCCACGTGACAGCGAAGAGAAGCGCCTCGACGACCACCTGATTGCGCCCGACATTGCCTGGTTCCGTCCTGGTTCCACCCTGGTCACTGCTGAGTGACCCAGACTCTGTCCCCTCTGCTTTCAGGTACTCTACAACTTGAGTCCACCCTTGGACTCCACCGGACACTTCGTCTTCACCCTGCCTGCAGCCCTTTCAGCTTCAAGCACCAAGAGCCTGCGTGTCAAAACCCGACGCCACTTCGACCCTGTGCACCCACTTCCTGTGGGTGAGGTAACTTTGCTCCGCCGGTGTTCCCACACTGGTGCACACCTCTAGGGTCTGTGTGTTAAGTTTTGTTCCTCTAGGTTCAGCGGAAGTGTCCTTAAACTTTAACTATTTGACTTTTACGCACCATTGGGTAACATTGGTGCATGCGTGCGCTTTCCGCACATCTCCCGAATCCCGAGGGCCATTCCCGACTTCAGCATTGCTTGTCCTGACTGCTCCCAGCGATTCTCTAGGCCCTAGGCCTAACCACTGTTCGAGTGGCCTCTCTTATACCACTTGTTTAGTATATGGTTTGAGTGGCCCCCTGCCCTCATCCATAATCGTGCAACTTTGTATGTTTAAACAGTGCTTTTGATTTAACGCTTGTGCCCCTTTATTCATAAAGAATACTGGGGATTGTTTTTAGTAATAAACACATATATTTTTATAATATATACTTGTGTGGTGTCCTTTCATTTGGTATTACAGGATTGTATGTGGTAAAACAGCTCGCTTAACACGACCTCTTAAGTTAAGCCTTTAGGCTGCTTAGTCCATGCTACCACTAGGATAGCTTGTCTAATAAGGTTGACTTACAACCAGACACCATAAGGGGATTGTTTGGTCAGGTAGTAGGTGGTTCCAGAATTGGAAACATCCCCTACCAGGCCAACTTCTCACACCAGCTGTCAGATCAAATGTGCTCAGAAACTTGGCAGAAGCCAATCTGTCAATGAGCTCATCTGCTCTTGGAATGGGGTGAGCATCTGTCCTAGTGACAGCATTGAGACCCCTGTAATCCACGCAAAACCTCATTTCTCTCTTACCATCTTGGGTATGAGGTTTTGGCACCAGGACTACTGGGCTGGCCCATGGGCTCTCTGATGGCTCAATCACTCCAAGCTCCAACATCTTTTGCACCTCAGCCTTGATGCAATCCCTGACATGATCAGGTTGCCTGTAGATCTTATTCTTGACAGGCAGACTGTCACCAGTGTCCACAACATGGGTACACCAGTCAGTTTGGCTGGGTGTGAGGGAAAACATTTGCCTGTGAGCCTGCAAAACTTGTCTGCAGTCCCTCTGTTGCTGGTCAGTGAGGCTGCCTGCCAAGGCTACTCCATCAACTGAACCATCATCAGGGTTCTGGGAAAGCAGGTCTGGGAGAGGGTCACTCTCTTCCTCCTGTTCCCCATCTGTGGCCATGAGCAAGCTCATGTCCTCCCTGTCTACAAATGCTTTCAAGCGATTCACATGGATTACCCTGTGAGGGCTCCTGGGTGTTCCAAAGTCTACCAAGTAGGTGACTTCCCCTTTCTTCTCAATAATAGGATAGGGTCCACTCCATTTGTCTTGGAGTGCTGCTGGAGCCACTGGCTCCAGTACCCATACCTTCTGTCCTGGTTGGAACTCTACCAGTACAGCCTTTTGGTCATGCCAAGCTTTCTGCAATTCTTGGCTGGCCTCCAGGTTTTTGGATGCTCTTTCCATGTACTCAGCCATCCTGGAGCGGAGACCAAGTACATAGTCCACTATGTCTAGTTTGGGCTTTTTGAGAGGTAACTCCCATCCTTCCTTTACCAAACACAATGGACCTCTCACAGGGTGGCCAAACAAAAGTTCAAAAGGGCTGTAGCCAACCCCCTTCTGTGGGACCTCTCTGTAAGCAAAGAGCAGGCAGGGTAAAAGAATGTCCCATTTCCGCCTGAGCTTCTCTGGTAATCCTTTTATCATGCCTTTAAGGGTCTTGTTAAATCTCTCCACAAGCCCATTGCATTGTGGATGTTATGGGGTGGTAAACTTATAGTTTACTCCACATTCCTTCCACATTGCTTTTAGATAGCTGGACATAAAATTCGTCCCTCTATCTGATAGTACCTCCTTAGGAAAGCCCACTCTTGAGAAAACTGCAATGAGGGCTTTTGCCACCACAGGTGCTGTGGTGGTCCTTAGGGGAATAGCCTCTGGGTACCTGGTGGCATGATCCACTACCACCAGTATGAATCTGTTCCCAGATGCTGTTTGGGGGTCCATTGGACCCACAATATCAATTCCAACTCTCTCAAAGGGGACCCCCACCACAGGTAGTGGTATTAGGGGGGCCTTTGTTGTGCCACCTGACTTACCACTGGCTTGGCAAGTGACACAGGAGCGACAAAACTCCTTGACATCCTCTGACATGTGAGGCCAGTGAAAGTGTGGAACAAGCCTGTCCCACGTCTTGTTCTGGCCTAAGTGTCCTGCAAGGGGAATATCATGGGCCAAGGTAAGGAGGAATCCCCTAAACTGCAGAGGTATCACCAACCTCCTGGTCATGCCAGGCTTGGGGGCTCTAGCCTCTGAGTAAAGGAGTCCCTCATCCCAATACACAGTATGGGTACCTTGGGCATCCCCAGCAGCCTCAGCAGCAGCCTGCTGTCTGAGGGGTTCAAGGGAAGGGCAATCTAATTGAGCCTGCCTCAGGTCTGCCCTTGAGGGTCCCCCTGTCCCCAGAAACTCAACCTGGTCAGGTTCAAGCTCCTCAGAGACAGTCTCCTCTTGGACTGCAGAATCAGTTTCCTCTGAAACCTGATCCTCAACCTGGGGCAAGGTGGAAGGCGAGGCCTTTCCTCTCTTGCTCCTTCTCTTGGGTTGTGGCTGGTCTATTGTCTCAAGATCCACCACTGGTTCAGGAAGGCACTTCTTAGCCTGAGCCCTTGTCATGGCAAGGACATGCTCTGAAATCCCTAGCATTTCTGCATGAGTCCTGTACTCCACTTCTGACCATGCTGAGCTTTCAAGGTCATTGCCTAACAGACAGTCTACTGGTAGGTCTGCACTCACCACAACTTTCTTTAGGCCATCAACCCCTCCCCAGGAGAAGTTCACAACTGCCACACTATGGGAGGTAGTGGAGTTGCTTGCATTGGTTACTAGGTAGCTCTCTCCTAGTACAATCTGTCCAGGGTCCACAAAGCCAGGGGTCACCATGGTGACACTAGCACATGTGTCCCTGTAAGCTTGAGCCAGTTTCTCATTTATTAAGGGAGTCTGCCTGTATTTGCCCAGGTTAGTGGGGCTTACTGCAGTGGGCAACTCAATGTCCACATCATACAGGAGAACTGCCTGTGTAGGGACTCTGACTAGGCCAGATCCTACTTCAATACCCAGGGTCAACCCAGCTACACCCTTGGACTGTGTTCCACCACTGCTTACTGTACTTGGGGTTGCAGTTGCTTTAGGAGCTGTAGTGGTGGGAACTGGATTTGCCTTGGTGCACTCACTGCCCCAGTGTGAAACTGATTTGCAGGTATTACACCAAGGTGTCTTTGGACCTTTGTTCTTCTTCTTCTTGTTACCATTTTGGGAACCACCCTCCTTACTATTAGTTTGGGGGCCTGAAGACTTCTGGTCTTTTTCTTTATCTTTCTGATTCTGATTACCACCCTTCTGGTCTGTTTTCTTCTGGTCACCACCTTGGTTCTGGGGTTTCTGCTTAATCCTTGTTCTGACCCATTTGTCTGCCTTCTTTCCCAATTCTTGGGGAGAGGTCAGATCAGAGTCAATAAGGTATTGATGCAACAGCTGGTTTGTACAGTTATTAAGGATCTGTTCTCTCATCATAAGATTGTACAATCCTGTATAGTCTGAAACTTTACTTCCCTGTAACCAACCCTCCAAAGCCTTAGTGGCACACTCCACAAAATCAGTCCAGTCTTGAGTCTGTGCTTTCTGGGTGTCTCTGAACAACAACCTGTATTGCTCAGTGGTTAGGCCATACCCTTCAATGAGAGCACTCTTCAAAACAGAGTAGTTTTTGGCATCCTCAGGTCTAACTGTGAGGAGCCTGTCCCTCCCTTTCTCAGAAAAGGAGTACCACAAAATTGCAGCCCACTGATTCTCAGGAACCTGCTGTACCATGCAGGCTCTCTCAAGAGCAGTCATCCATTTGTGGATGTCATCCCCTTCTTTAAAGGGGGGCACAATTTTGGTCAGGTTTCTATTATCATAGGCCCTGTCTTTTTCTCTTGGAAAATTGCTGCCACCAGTGACATCTAAGCCACTTAATTTCTGCTCTCTTGCCAAGGCAAGTTTAGCTTGAGCTAAGGTAAGCTTAGCTTGACTCAGGGCTACCTCCTCTCTCTCTATCTGGAGTCTGACAGCCCTCATTCTAGCCCTATGCTCAGCTTTCTGAGAAGCACTCATGCCTCTCTCTGATTCTCTGGAGGCACTAGAAAGATGAGAGTCCCCTGAGGGAGATCTCACTCTTCTGTTGCCTGGGAGAATCACATGTTGGGTTCTGGGGAGGTGCTGGCCCTCCCCATTCCCCAGTAGGTCCAAGTTGGCCTGGCTAAGCCTACCAACTGGAACCTGGCTACCCTGATCCTGTACTTCTAAGTCCTCAACATCTGAGTCCTCATCCAAGTCATCATCATCCTCCTCTTCAGGGGGATCAACTGCAGGGGGGTTCCCTCCAGTTCCTGTGTCTAGGGAAGCTGCTTTTGCCTTCTCTAAGTCATCCTGTTCTAGGATTTCTACCAGGATTAGGCAGGTGGGGCTTCTGCCCCTTTTTAACCCTCTTGCTTTGCACAAGGCAATCAAGTCTCTGCGGGTTAGTTTGTCATATCCAAAAGTTGCCTGGGTAGGGTCAACTGTCACAGGACTAGACCCTGAGGCCTTTCCTGTGTCAGACATGGTTACTAGTGAGGTGTAAGTGGTGCACTTACCTACACTAAGTGTTTTCCTACTGGACCTTGCTAGTGAGTTGTAGTCAGGGGTGTGCTATTCCCTTCAACCTACAACTACTAAGTTCAGTAGAACTTAATATGCTAAGCTTTTGATTTTATATGTACCTAGAGGTACTTGATGTGATCTTTCAATTTGATATAAAGATTGCAATGGTAAAACAACAGCAAGCTCAAATCCGCACCGCTGCTCACCAATGTGAGAAGTTGGCCTGGTAGGGGATGTTTCCAATTCTGGAACCACCTACTACCTGACCAAACAATCCCCTTATGGTGTCTGGTTGTAAGTCAACCTTATTAGACAAGCTATCCTAGGGGTAGCATGGACTAAGCAGCCTAAAGGCTTAACTTAAGAGGTCGTGTTAAGCGAGCTGTTTTACCACATACAATCCTGTAATACCAAATGAAAGGACACCACACAAGTATATATTATAAAAATATATGTGTTTATTACTAAAAACAATCCCCAGTATTCTTTATGAATAAAAGGGGCACAAGCGTTAAATCAAAAGCACTGTTTAAACATACAAAGTTGCACAATTATGGATGAGGGCAGGGGGCCACTCAAACCATATACTAAACAAGTGGTATAAGAGAGGCCACTCGAACAGTGGTTAGGCCTAGGGCCTAGGGAATCGCTGGGAGCAGTCAGGACAAGCAATGCTGAAGTCGGGAATGGCCCTCGGGATTCGGGAGGTGTGCGGAAAGCGCACGCATGCACCAATGTTAACCAATGGTGCGTAAAAGTCAAATAGTTAAAGTTTAAGGACACTTCCGCTGAACCTAGAGGAACAAAACTTAACACACAGACCCTAGAGGTGTGCACCAGTGTGGGAACACCGGCGGAGCAAAGTTACCTCACCCACAGGAAGTGGGTGCACAGGGTCGAAGTGGCGTCGGGTTTTGACACGCAGGCTCTTGGTGCTTGAAGCTGAAAGGGCTGCAGGCAGGGTGAAGACGAAGTGTCCGGTGGAGTCCAAGGGTGGACTCAAGTTGTAGAGTACCTGAAAGCAGAGGGGACAGAGTCTGGGTCACTCAGCAGTGACCAGGGTGGAACCAGGACGGAACCAGGCAATGTCGGGCGCAATCAGGTGGTCGTCGAGGCGCTTCTCTTCGCTGTCACGTGGGCTCTGGGGCATCTGCGACGTCCAGGAGCAGGTCACGATCTGTCCCACGCAGGCTCTCACCGTCGGTGCAGTCGGCTTCCGGTTTGGAGCAAACAAGCCTTGGTAAGAGCAATCCACGCGGGATTGGAAGATGGCGTCTCACTCGGACCAGGAAGGTCAGAGTCGGGGCTCCCTTTCAGGGGAGCTGGTGTGGATCTGGAGCAACCAGAATCACGAGTCTTCTTTTGTAGTTCGTCGGCACAGGGACCACAAGCCAGCTGGCAAGTGACCGGGCCAACGCGTTGAGCCAAATCGTGCCAAAGGGCCCCACGCAGCACTCGTCGAGTGTGGAGGGCTGAACTTCGGCTCAGGAGTAGCTCAGGGTGGGGGCTTCTCAAACCCCGGTGTACAGCTTCAAAGGTCACTCGTGGGCTGCACAGTCAGCGTCTCGTGGTCACTTCAAGATGGCGTGCCCCACGCTTCCGGTCGCCTCCACGGGTCTCAGCTTTGCAGGGACTGTGGATCGGGCTGTTAGAAGCTGGGCAGGCTTGATCTCGTCGATCTCAGTCGCTCGAGTTCCGGCGGGAACTGCAACCAAGTAGACGTCGAGGGCTGGATGGTGCCTGCGGCTGCAGGGTGGTCACTCCTTGACCACAAGGGAGATTCTTCGGGCTTCCACGTTGAGATGGAGGGCGAAGGGTCCAGAATATCGTTTCAAATGTTTCTTCCAGGAAATCTGATGTGCATTGGCACTGCTCCCACTCTTATTCGAATCTGGTGGGCGTGATTACCTGCTAGGTCCCCTCCTATGGGTGGGACCCAGGAAGTGGGTGGATACACCCCCTTCCTTTGATCCAGGCCGCCCTGGCACGAGGGCTGGAGTGCCCCAGAACCGGTTTGGCCGGATTATGCAAGGGGCAGCCTTGTGCGCCCCAGGCAGTGTCTGGTTTCTTTCAAACCTCCCTGCTACAATACACTATCTCCTGTCTGGAGGGCGGTGACACCCTCCTGTGACAGGAAACCCTTTGTCCAGGACCCCCTTGACTGGGTTTCGGTCAGCTCCAGGGGTCCAGACATTTGTCTGTGGCAGAGGCATCCATTTTGTGGATCTTAAGGCCTTTGGAGAAATCAACCGCATTAAAGTAAAGTAACATGTCTTACCCCTCTAGAGGGGTGGAATGCCATCCCCGTCGCCAGAACTGGCGAGGGGATGGTATTCCAAAGCGTATGACACCTTACACGACATGTTTTGATAAAGCCAAACCAGAGTTGCTAAATAACCGCGAGGATTATAAGGCACTTAATAGTATATGGTATGGCATTATCCTGAAACAGCTTAGGGATTTGTTCCCGACGGCTGCAGACAGGCTCAGCTCATGCTAGAGCTCCATCTCACATAAAAACCATGCACCCAGCCTCCAGGATTGGTGAGGCCTGTCTATAGGAGTGGCTCACAGGTTTACATGTGTCCAGATATAGGTTTAGACATAGGTATACTATATCTAAGCAAGGGGTGTGTACACCACCTTACCCCAGCTGAGTGATCAGCCAGTTGTGTCAATTTAAGAACCAGCCAGGGGTGGCAAAAGATATGCTGCAGCCCCTGGTAGGCCTTAGTGGCTCCTGTGCCCTGTGCACCTATAGTGCATTCTACAGGGGCTGACAAGGAGTCCATTTCCAATTGGTATGTGCCTATAGCACATGTGTCATTAATTTAGTGAGAGAACAGCAGGCTGGGGGTCTGATCAGCAGGCCCACAGCCTCAGTAGTCGAAAACCAGTGAAGCAAAAAGCAAAAATTTGGGGTGACCATAGGATAGCAGACCCTACTCTCCTACACTTAGACACAGGAAGTGGAGGGAACCCCCCTGTAGTTGATCCCCCTGAAGAGGAGGATGATGATGACTTGGATGAGGACTCAGATGTTGAGGACTTAGAAGTACAGGATCAGGGTAGCCAGGTTCCAGTTGGTAGGCTTAGCCAGGCCAACTTGGACCTACTGGGGAATGGAGAGGGCCAGCACCTCCCCAGAACCCAACATGTTATTCTCCCAGGCAACAGAAGAGTGAGATCCCCCTCAGGGGACTCTCATATTTCTAGTGCCTCCAGAGAATCACAGAGAGGCATGAATGCTTCTCAAAAGCTAGAGCATAGGGCCAGAATGAGGGCTGTCAAACTCCAAATAGAGAGGGAGGAGGTAGCCTTGGCTCAAGCTAAACTTGCCTTGGCAAGAGAGCAAAAATTGTGTGGCTTAGATGCCACTGGTGGCAGCAATATTCCTAAAGAGAAACCCAGGTCCTATGATAGTAGAAACCTGACAAAGATTGTGCCCCCCTTCAAAGAAGGGGATGACATCCACAAATGGATGACTGCTCTTGAGAGAGCCTGCATGGTACAGCAGGTTCCTGAGGAACAGTGGGCAGCAATCTTATGGTACTCCTTTTCAGAGAAAGGGAGAGATAAGCTCCTCACTGTTAGACATGAGGATGCAAACAATTACAAAGTCCTGAAGAGTGTCCTAATAGATGGGTTTGGCTTAACCACTGAACAGTAGAGGTTGAAGTTCAGAGACACCCAGAAGACACAGACTCAGGACTGGACTGATTTTGTTGATTGTGCAACTAAGGCTCTGGAGGGTTGGCTACATGGCAGCAAAGTACATGACTTTACAGGATTGTATAATTTGATTATGAGGGAGCAGATCCTAAGTAATTGTCAGAACCAGCTCTTACACCAGCACCTGGTGGACTCTGATCTGACCTCTCCCCAAGAATTGGGAAAGAAGGCAGACAAATGGGTCAGAACCAGGATTAGGCCTAAGAATCAGGACAGTAACCAGAAGAAGGAGTCTACCAAGCCTCAAGATAAGGGTGGGGATAAAAATAAAGAAAAGACTTCCCCAGGGCCCCAAAACTCCAAGAATGGGGGTGGGTCCCAAGACACTTCTTCAACTGACAAAAAGCCTTATTGTTATGCCTGTAAACAGGTTGGGCATTACAAAACAGACAACTGTTGTCCCAAGAATAACAATAAAGAAAATATACCTCCAAAGCCAGCTTCAACACCTCCTGTTACTGTCAGCAGTAATCCCCCAGGAAGTGGAAGCACACCCAGGAATCTGGGTGGGTTTACTGTTGGAGCTCAGGTGGACCCTGGCCTATCCAGGTCCCCATCACCCAATGATCTTGTTTATGCGACTGGCATGGGGTTTGCCAACTTCTCTGCTTGCCCAAATACTCTGAGCAAGTATAGACAAGAACCCATCATCAATGGTTTGAAAGTTGAAGCTTTTAGAGACACAGGGGCTAGCATCACCATAGTGGCTGATGGCATAGTCCCCTCTAAGCAACTTTTACCTGGTGCCACATACCAGGTTACAAACATTGATGGAATCCAAACAAATCATCCCATGGCAGTAGTAAGTCTCAGCTGGGGAGGTGTCATTGGCCCAAAGAGAGTGGCAGTGTCACCAAACTTGCCTGTAGACTGCCTACTTGGTAATGATTTGGAGATCTCAGCCTGGGCTGAGGTTGAACAGGAAACCCATTCTAGAATGGTGAATTCCAATGGAAAGGTTAGTGGGGCTGTAATGGCTACAGCCCCAATTCAAGATGTCCTTCCTGAAAAGGTTGGTAGGGCTGAGAAACTCTCTGCCCCATCTTTAGTAAAAGCTCTTCCTAAACAGAATAGCAAAGCTGTTATGATAACAGCAGAAACCCAAACTGAGTCTCCTCCTGAAAAGGTTGGTGGGGCTGTGATGGCCACAGCCCAAACTCAAACTGACACGTGTGTTGTGAAACCTGAAATGATGGATAACTCCACACAAACTGAGAGCATGGAGGAGGAAGAGAAATCTCCCCCTCACCAGACTTTAGGACAGGATCAGCCTCCTCAGGGAACTGATCTTACCCCTGATGAAGGAACTGCCCCAGAGTTGGTTGGGCCTAGCCTGACAGAACCTCTGATGTCAGTGGACCCTTCTCAGGTGGGACCCAGTCTGGAGCAGGTAACCTGCCCCTCTCTACCTTGCCTTAGCCAGCCCAGGGCTGCAGAGGACAAGAAGGACAGTGAGACCCAGAGGGCCCCCTGTCAAATAAAGCACCCCCATCAAAAGATTAGGTGCACCAAAACTAGTAGCCCTAGTAAGGTGAAAACTTTAAAAACTCCTGAGGGAGCCCCCTTAAAAACAGTTAGGGACCTCCCACAGATGGATTCTGTTGGGCACAGCCAAACCTGGGACCCAAGGGGCCCAAACCTGAACTGTCCCTCCAGCAAGCCAAACAGAGGGACCCAGCCTCCAGCTTTAGGTAGCCAGAGGTTGACCCTGAGAGCACAGTGCAACTCAGTTAAAGAAAGAAAGGCACACATGGTGGAAGATAATTGGAGGAAGCCAAGCCCTAACTTAGTAGAGCCTCACTTCAATACTCCATATCCAAACCAGCCTTTAACTTTGCATAAACACACCCAAGGTAGTAATTCCCTATGGTGGAGACCCTCTAATACCCCAAGGGTGAGGGACTGCTTAGTGGACCATGAGACAGGGGGTACCCATGCTAGTGCAGGTACTTCCTTATATGGCCACTCAGGCAATATAGGCTTACCTGGCCAAGGATAGCCTTATCTCCTTTCGTTTGGGGGGGGGTTATGTAGGAAGGTGGCTACCTGACTATGGTTACCCCGGATTTTTTGCCTGTGTTTAGCTGGTTTTTTGACTTAGTTGACCTGGTTCCCTGCTAATCAGGGCCCCAGGCCATCTGCTCTCTCTGT
This sequence comes from Lissotriton helveticus, assembly GCF_964261635.1. NCBI lineage: Eukaryota > Metazoa > Chordata > Amphibia > Caudata > Salamandridae > Lissotriton > Lissotriton helveticus. The sequence goes on from NW_027612067.1 coordinate 648,483, forward strand.
AAAATGGATTCCATGTACCCTAGGTACATACCACAATTGGAAAATGGACTCCCTGTCAGCCCCTGTATAATGCACTATAGGTGCCCAGGGCATAGGAGCCACCAAGGCCTACCAGGGGCTGCAGCATATCTTTTGCCACCCCTGGCTGGTCCTTAAATTGACACAACTGGCTGATCACTCAGCTGGGGTAAGGTGGTGTAATCACCCCTTGCTTAGGTATAGTATATCTATATCTAAACCTATATCTGGACACATGTAAACCTGTGAGCCACTCCTATGGAAGGCCTCATCAATCCTGGAGGCAGAGTGCGTGGTTTTATGTGAGATGGAGCTCTAGCATGAGCTGAGCCTGTCTGCAGCTGTCGGGAACAACTCCCTAAGCTGTTTCAGGATAATGCCATACCATATACTCTTAAGTGCCTTATAATCCTCGCGGTTATTTAGCATCTTTGGTTTGGCTTTATCAAAACATGTCGTGTAAGGTGTCATACGCTTTGGAATACCATCCCCTCGCCAGTTCTGGCGACGGGGATGGCATTCCACCCCTCTAGAGGGGTAAGACATGTTACTTTGCTTTAATGCGGTTGATTTCTCCAAAGACCTTAAGATCCACAAAATGGATGCCTCTGCCACAGACAAATGTCTGGACCCCTGGAGCTGACCGAAACTCAGCCAAAGGGGTCCTGGACAAAGGGTTTCCTGTCACAGGAGGGTGTCACCGCCCTCCAGACAGGAGAAAGTGTATTGTAGCAGGGAGGTTTGAAAGAAACCAGACAGTGCCTGGGGAGCACAAGGCTTCCCCTTGCATAATCCGGTCAAACCGGTTCTGGGGCAGCCCAGCCCCAGCTCCAGTGAGACCTTGTAGGAGAGTAGGGTCTGCTATCCTATGGTCACCCCAAATTTTTGCTTTTTGCTTCACTGGTTTTCGACTACTGAGGCTGTGGGCCTGCTGATCAGACCCCCAGCCTGCTGTTCTCTCACTAAATTAATGACACATGTGCTATAGGCACATACCAATTGGAAATGGACTCCTTGTCAGCCCCTGTAGAATGCACTATAGGTGCACAGGGCACAGGAGCCACTAAGGCCTACCAGGGGCTGCAGCATATCTTTTGCCACCCCTGGCTGGTTCTTAAATTGACACAACTGGCTGATCACTCAGCTGGGGTAAGGTGGTGTACACACCCCTTGCTTAGATATAGTATACCTATGTCTAAACCTATATCTGGACACATGTAAACCTGTGAGCCACTCCTATAGACAGGCCTCACCAATCCTGGAGGCTGGGTGCATGGTTTTTATGTGAGATGGAGCTCTAGCATGAGCTGAGCCTGTCTGCAGCCGTCGGGAACAAATCCCTAAGCTGTTTCAGGATAATGCCATACCATATACTATTAAGTGCCTTATAATCCTCGCGGTTATTTAGCAACTCTGGTTTGGCTTTATCAAAACATGTCGTGTAAGGTGTCATACGCTTTGGAATACCATCCCCTCGCCAGTTCTGGCGACGGGGATGGCATTCCACCCCTCTAGAGGGGTAAGACATGTTACTTCACTTTAATGCGGTTGATTTCTCCAAAGGCCTTAAGATCCACAAAATGGATGCCTCTGCCACAGACAAATGTCTGGACCCCTGGAGCTGACCGAAACCCAGTCAAGGGGGTCCTGGACAAAGGGTTTCCTGTCACAGGAGGGTGTCACCGCCCTCCAGACAGGAGATAGTGTATTGTAGCAGGGAGGTTTGAAAGAAACCAGACACTGCCTGGGGCGCACAAGGCTGCCCCTTGCATAATCCGGCCAAACCGGTTCTGGGGCACTCCAGCCCTCGTGCCAGGGCGGCCTGGATCAAAGGAAGGGGGTGTATCCACCCACTTCCTGGGTCCCACCCATAGGAGGGGACCTAGCAGGTAATCACGCCCACCAGATTCGAATAAGAGTGGGAGCAGTGCCAATGCACATCAGATTTCCTGGAAGAAACATTTGAAACGATATTCTGGACCCTTCGCCCTCCATCTCAACGTGGAAGCCCGAAGAATCTCCCTTGTGGTCAAGGAGTGACCACCCTGCAGCAGCAGGCACCATCCAGCCCTCGACGTCTACTTAGTTGCAGTTCCCGCCGGAACTCGAGCGACTGAGATCGACGAGATCAAGCCTGCCCAGCTTCTAACAGCCCGATCCACAGTCCCTGCAAAGCTGAGACCCGTGGAGGCGACCGGAAGCGTGGGGCACGCCATCTTGAAGTGACCACGAGACGCTGACCGTGCAGCCCACGAGTGACCCTCGAAGCTGTACACCGGGATTTGAGAAGCCCCCACCCTGAGCTACTCCTGAGCCGAAGTTCAGCCCTCCACACTCGACGAGTGCTGCGTGGGGCCCTTTGGCACGATTTGGCTCAACGCGTTGGCCCGGTCACTTGCCAGCTGGCTTGTGGTCCCTGTGCCGACGAACTACAAAAGAAGACTCGTGATTCTGGTTGCTCCAGATCCACACCAGCTCCCCTGAAAGGGAGCCCCGACTCTGACCTTCCTGGTCCGAGTGAGACGCCATCTTCCAATCCCGCGTGGATTGCTCTTACCAAGGCTTGTTTGCTCCAAACCGGAAGCCGACTGCACCGACGGTGAGAGCCTGCGTGGGACAGATCGTGACCTGCTCCTGGACGTCGCAGATGCCCCAGAGCCCACGTGACAGCGAAGAGAAGCGCCTCGACGACCACCTGATTGCGCCCGACATTGCCTGGTTCCGTCCTGGTTCCACCCTGGTCACTGCTGAGTGACCCAGACTCTGTCCCCTCTGCTTTCAGGTACTCTACAACTTGAGTCCACCCTTGGACTCCACCGGACACTTCGTCTTCACCCTGCCTGCAGCCCTTTCAGCTTCAAGCACCAAGAGCCTGCGTGTCAAAACCCGACGCCACTTCGACCCTGTGCACCCACTTCCTGTGGGTGAGGTAACTTTGCTCCGCCGGTGTTCCCACACTGGTGCACACCTCTAGGGTCTGTGTGTTAAGTTTTGTTCCTCTAGGTTCAGCGGAAGTGTCCTTAAACTTTAACTATTTGACTTTTACGCACCATTGGTTAACATTGGTGCATGCGTGCGCTTTCCGCACATCTCCCGAATCCCGAGGGCCATTCCCGACTTCAGCATTGCTTGTCCTGACTGCTCCCAGCGATTCCCTAGGCCCTAGGCCTAACCACTGTTCGAGTGGCCTCTCTTATACCACTTGTTTAGTATATGGTTTGAGTGGCCCCCTGCCCTCATCCATAATTGTGCAACTTTGTATGTTTAAACAGTGCTTTTGATTTAACGCTTGTGCCCCTTTATTCATAAAGAATACTGGGGATTGTTTTTAGTAATAAATACATATATTTTTATAATATATACTTGTGTGGTGTCCTTTCATTTGGTATTACAGGATTGTATGTGGTAAAACAGCTCGCTTAACACGACCTCTTAAGTTAAGCCTTTAGGCTGCTTAGTCCATGCTACCCCTAGGATAGCTTGTCTAATAAGGTTGACTTACAACCAGACACCATAAGGGGATTGTTTGGTCAGGTAGTAGGTGGTTCCAGAATTGGAAACATCCCCTACCAGGCCAACTTCTCACATTGGTGAGCAGCGGTGCGGATTTGAGCTTGCTGTTGTTTTACCATTGCAATCTTTATATCAAATTGAAAGATCACATCAAGTACCTCTAGGTACATATAAAATCAAAAGCTTAGCATATTAAGTTCTACTGAACTTAGTAGTTGTAGGTTGAAGGGAGTAGCACACCCCTGACTACAACTCACTAGCAAGGTCCAGTAGGAAAACACTTAGTGTAGGTAAGTGCACCACTTACACCTCACTAGTAACCATGTCTGACACAGGAAAGGCCTCAGGGTCTAGTCCTGTGACAGTTGACCCTACCCAGGCAACTTTTGGATATGACAAACTAACCCGCAGAGACTTGATTGCCTTGTGCAAAGCAAGAGGGTTAAAAAGGGGCAGAAGCCCCACCTGCCTAATCCTGGTAGAAATCCTAGAACAGGACGACTTAGAGAAGGCAAAAGCAGCTTCCCTAGATACAGGAACTGGAGGGAACCCCCCTGCAGTTGATCCCCCTGAAGAGGAGGATGATGATGACTTGGATGAGGACTCAGATGGTGGGGACTCACAAGTACAGGATCAGGGTAGCCAGGTTCCAGTTGGTAGGCTTAGCCAGGCCAACTTGGACCTACTGGGGAATGGAGAGGGCCAGCACCTCCCCAGAACCCAACATGTGATTCTCCCAGGCAACAGAAGAGTGAGATCTCCCTCAGGGGACTCTCATCTTTCTAGTGCCTCCAGAGAATCAGAGAGAGGCATGAGTGCTTCTCAGAAAGCTGAGCATAGGGCTAGAATGAGGGCTGTCAGACTCCAGATAGAGAGAGAGGAGGTAGCCCTGAGCCAAGCTAAGCTTACCTTAGCTCAAGCTAAACTTGCCTTGGCAAGAGAGCAGAAATTAAGTGGCTTAGACGTCACTGGTGGCAGCAATTTTCCAAGAGAAAAAGACAGGGCCTATGATAATAGAAACCTGACCAAAATTGTGCCCCCCTTTAAAGAAGGGGATGACATCCACAAATGGATGACTGCTCTTGAGAGAGCCTGCATGGTACAGCAGGTTCCTGAGAATCAGTGGGCTGCAATTTTGTGGTACTCCTTTTCTGAGAAAGGGAGGGACAGGCTCCTCACAGTTAGACCTGAGGATGCCAAAAACTACTCTGTTTTGAAGAGTGCTCTCATTGAAGGGTATGGCCTAACCACTGAGCAATACAGGTTGTTGTTCAGAGACACCCAGAAAGCACAGACTCAAGACTGGACTGATTTTGTGGAGTGTGCCACTAAGGCTTTGGAGGGTTGGTTACAGGGAAGTAAAGTTTCAGACTATACAGGATTGTACAATCTTATGATGAGAGAACAGATCCTTAATAACTGTACAAACCAGCTGTTGCATCAATACCTTATTGACTCTGATCTGACCTCTCCCCAAGAATTGGGAAAGAAGGCAGACAAATGGGTCAGAACAAGGATTAAGCAGAAACCCCAGAACCAAGGTGGTGACCAGAAGAAAACAGACCAGAAGGGTGGTAATCAGAATCAGAAAGATAAAGAAAAAGACCAGAAGTCTTCAGGCCCCCAAACTAATAGTAAGGAGGGTGGTTCCCAAAATGGTAACAAGAAGAAGAAGAACAAAGGTCCAAAGACACCTTGGTGTAATACCTGCAAATCAGTTTCACACTGGGGCAGTGAGTGCACCAAGGCAAATCCAGTTCCCACCACTACAGCTCCTAAAGCAACTGCAACCCCAAGTACAGTAAGCAGTGGTGGAACACAGTCCAAGGGTGTAGCTGGGTTGACCCTGGGTATTGAAGTAGGATCTGGCCTAGTCAGAGTCCCTACACAGGCAGTTCTCCTGTATGATGTGGACATTGAGTTGCCCACTGCAGTAAGCCCCACTAACCTGGGCAAATACAGGCAGACTCCCTTAATAAATGAGAAACTGGCTCAAGCTTACAGGGACACATGTGCTAGTGTCACCATGGTGACCCCTGGCTTTGTGGACCCTGGACAGATTGTACTAGGAGAGAGCTACCTAGTAACCAATGCAAGCAACTCCACTACCTCCCATAGTGTGGCAGTTGTGAACTTCTCCTGGGGAGGGGTTGATGGCCTAAAGAAAGTTGTGGTGAGTGCAGACCTACCAGTAGACTGTCTGTTAGGCAATGACCTTGAAAGCTCAGCATGGTCAGAAGTGGAGTACAGGACTCATGCAGAAATGCTAGGGATTTCAGAGCATGTCCTTGCCATGACAAGGGCTCAGGCTAAGAAGTGCCTTCCTGAACCAGTGGTGGATCTTGAGACAATAGACCAGCCACAACCCAAGAGAAGGAGCAAGAGAGGAAAGGCCTCGCCTTCCACCTTGCCCCAGGTTGAGGATCAGGTTTCAGAGGAAACTGATTCTGCAGTCCAAGAGGAGACTGTCTCTGAGGAGCTTGAACCTGACCAGGTTGAGTTTCTGGGGACAGGGGGACCCTCAAGGGCAGACCTGAGGCAGGCTCAATTAGATTGCCCTTCCCTTGAACCCCTCAGACAGCAGGCTACTGCTGAGGCTGCTGGGGATGCCCAAGGTACCCATACTGTGTATTGGGATGAGGGACTCCTTTACTCAGAGGCTAGAGCCCCCAAGCCTGGCATGACCAGGAGGTTGGTGATACCTCTGCAGTTTAGGGGATTCCTCCTTACCTTGGCCCATGATATTCCCCTTGCAGGACACTTAGGCCAGAACAAGACGTGGGACAGGCTTGTTCCACACTTTCACTGGCCTCACATGTCAGAGGATGTCAAGGAGTTTTGTCGCTCCTGTGTCACTTGCCAAGCCAGTGGTAAGTCAGGTGGCACAACAAAGGCCCCCCTAATACCACTACCTGTGGTGGGGGTCCCCTTTGAGAGAGTTGGAATTGATATTGTGGGTCCAATGGACCCCCAAACAGCATCTGGGAACAGATTCATACTGGTGGTAGTGGATCATGCCACCAGGTACCCAGAGGCTATTCCCCTAAGGACCACCACAGCACCTGTGGTGGCAAAAGCCCTCATTGCAGTTTTCTCAAGAGTGGGCTTTCCTAAGGAGGTACTATCAGATAGAGGGACAAATTTTATGTCCAGCTATCTAAAAGCAATGTGGAAGGAATGTGGAGTAAACTATAAGTTTACCACCCCATATCATCCACAATGCAATGGGCTTGTGGAGAGATTTAACAAGACCCTTAAAGGCATGATAAAAGGATTACCAGAGAAGCTCAGGCGGAAATGGGACATTCTTTTACCCTGCCTGCTCTTTGCTTACAGAGAGGTCCCACAGAAGGGGGTTGGCTACAGCCCTTTTGAACTTTTGTTTGGCCACCCTGTGAGAGGTCCATTGTGTTTGGTGAAGGAAGGATGGGAGTTACCTCTCAAAAAGCCCAAACTAGACATAGTGGACTATGTACTTGGTCTCCGCTCCAGGATGGCTGAGTACATGGAAAGAGCATCCAAAAACCTGGAGGCCAGCCAAGAATTGCAGAAAGCTTGGCATGACCAAAAGGCTGTGCTGGTAGAGTTCCAACCAGGACAGAAGGTATGGGTACTGGAGCCAGTGGCTCCAGCAGCACTCCAAGACAAATGGAGTGGACCCTATCCTATTATTGAGAAGAAAGGGGAAGTCACCTACTTGGTAGACTTTGGAACACCCAGGAGCCCTCACAGGGTAATCCATGTGAATCGCTTGAAAGCATTTGTAGACAGGGAGGACATGAGCTTGCTCATGGCCACAGATGGGGAACAGGAGGAAGAGAGTGACCCTCTCCCAGACCTGCTTTCCCAGAACCCTGATGATGGTTCAGTTGATGGAGTAGCCTTGGCAGGCAGCCTCACTGACCAGCAACAGAGGGACTGCAGACAAGTTTTGCAGGCTCACAGGCAAATGTTTTCACTCACACCCAGCCAAACTGACTGGTGTACCCATGTTGTGGACACTGGTGACAGTCTGCCTGTCAAGAATAAGATCTACAGGCAACCTGATCATGTCAGGGATTGCATCAAGGCTGAGGTGCAAAAGATGTTGGAGCTTGGAGTGATTGAGCCATCAGAGAGCCCATGGGCCAGCCCAGTAGTCCTGGTGCCAAAACCTCATACCCAAGATGGTAAGAGAGAAATGAGGTTTTGCGTGGATTACAGGGGTCTCAATGCTGTCACTAGGACAGATGCTCACCCCATTCCAAGAGCAGATGAGCTCATTGACAGATTGGCTTCTGCCAAGTTTCTGAGCACATTTGATCTGACAGCTGGCTACTGGCAAATCAGACTAGCTGAGGAGTCAAAGGCCAAGACAGCATTCTCTACCCCTAGTGGGCATTATCAGTTTGTGGTAATGCCCTTTGGTTTGAAGAATGCACCTGCCACTTTCCAAAGGTTGGTGAACCAAGTCCTTACTGGGTTGGATGACTTTTGTGCAGCTTATCTGGATGATATTGCTGTCTTTAGCTCCACCTGGGAGGATCACCTGATCCACCTGAAGAAAGTTTTGGAGGCCCTGCAAAAGGCAGGCCTAACTATCAAGGCCACAAAGTGCCAGATAGGGCAGAGTAAGGTTGTATACCTGGGCCACCTAGTAGGTGGAGGCCAGGTTCAGCCACTGGAAAGCAAAATCCAGGCCATACAGGACTGGGCTCCTCCAGTTACCCAGACACAAGTCAGAGCCTTCTTGGGCCTGACTGGGTATTACAGAAAGTTTGTGAAAAACTATGGGTCTATAGTGACACCATTAAATGACTTGACATCCAAGAAGATGCCAAAAAAGGTTCAGTGGACAGTTAGCTGTCAGAAGGCATTTGAGGACCTGAAGAAGGCCATGTGCTCTGCACCTATCCTAAAGAGTCCTGACTACTCCAAACAGTTCATTGTTCAGACAGATGCTTCTGAGTTGGGGGTGGGAGCTGTACTCTCACAACTTAATCAAGATGGTCAAGACCAGCCAATTGCTTTCATTAGCAGGAGGCTAACCCCAAGAGAAAAACGTTGGTCAGCCATTGAGAGGGAGGCCTTTGCTGTGGTTTGGGCATTAAAGAAGTTGAGGTCCTACTTGTTTGGAACTCACTTCCTGGTGCAAACAGACCATAAGCCCCTCTTATGGCTTAATCAGATGAAGGGTGAAAATCCCAAACTGCTCAGGTGGTCCATTTCCCTACAGGGGATGGACTTTACAGTGGAGCACCGCCCAGGGACTGACCATGGTAATGCAGATGGTCTCTCCAGGTACTTCCACTTAGAACATGAAGACTTATCTGGTCAAGGTTAGTTTAATGTCCCTGCGTTTGGGGGGGGGGTTGTGTAGGAGAGTAGGGTCTGCTATCCTATGGTCACCCCAAATTTTTGCTTTTTGCTTCACTGGTTTTCGACTACTGAGGCTGTGGGCCTGCTGATCAGACCCCCAGCCTGCTGTTCTCTCACTAAATTAATGACACATGTGCTATAGGCACATACCAATTGGAAATGGACTCCTTGTCAGCCCCTGTAGAATGCACTATAGGTGCACAGGGCACAGGAGCCACTAAGGCCTACCAGGGGCTGCAGCATATCTTTTGCCACCCCTGGCTGGTTCTTAAATTGACACAACTGGCTGATCACTCAGCTGGGGTAAGGTGGTGTACACACCCCTTGCTTAGATATAGTATACCTATGTCTAAACCTATATCTGGACACATGTAAACCTGTGAGCCACTCCTATAGACAGGCCTCACCAATCCTGGAGGCTGGGTGCATGGTTTTTATGTGAGATGGAGCTCTAGCATGAGCTGAGCCTGTCTGCAGCCGTCGGGAACAAATCCCTAAGCTGTTTCAGGATAATGCCATACCATATACTATTAAGTGCCTTATAATCCTCGCGGTTATTTAGCAACTCTGGTTTGGCTTTATCAAAACATGTCGTGTAAGGTGTCATACGCTTTGGAATACCATCCCCTCGCCAGTTCTGGCGACGGGGATGGCATTCCACCCCTCTAGAGGGGTAAGACATGTTACTTCACTTTAATGCGGTTGATTTCTCCAAAGGCCTTAAGATCCACAAAATGGATGCCTCTGCCACAGACAAATGTCTGGACCCCTGGAGCTGACCGAAACCCAGTCAAGGGGGTCCTGGACAAAGGGTTTCCTGTCACAGGAGGGTGTCACCGCCCTCCAGACAGGAGATAGTGTATTGTAGCAGGGAGGTTTGAAAGAAACCAGACACTGCCTGGGGCGCACAAGGCTGCCCCTTGCATAATCCGGCCAAACCGGTTCTGGGGCACTCCAGCCCTCGTGCCAGGGCGGCCTGGATCAAAGGAAGGGGGTGTATCCACCCACTTCCTGGGTCCCACCCATAGGAGGGGACCTAGCAGGTAATCACGCCCACCAGATTCGAATAAGAGTGGGAGCAGTGCCAATGCACATCAGATTTCCTGGAAGAAACATTTGAAACGATATTCTGGACCCTTCGCCCTCCATCTCAACGTGGAAGCCCGAAGAATCTCCCTTGTGGTCAAGGAGTGACCACCCTGCAGCAGCAGGCACCATCCAGCCCTCGACGTCTACTTAGTTGCAGTTCCCGCCGGAACTCGAGCGACTGAGATCGACGAGATCAAGCCTGCCCAGCTTCTAACAGCCCGATCCACAGTCCCTGCAAAGCTGAGACCCGTGGAGGCGACCGGAAGCGTGGGGCACGCCATCTTGAAGTGACCACGAGACGCTGACCGTGCAGCCCACGAGTGACCCTCGAAGCTGTACACCGGGGTTTGAGAAGCCCCCACCCTGAGCTACTCCTGAGCCGAAGTTCAGCCCTCCACACTCGACGAGTGCTGCGTGGGGCCCTTTGGCACGATTTGGCTCAACGCGTTGGCCCGGTCACTTGCCAGCTGGCTTGTGGTCCCTGTGCCGACGAACTACAAAAGAAGACTCGTGATTCTGGTTGCTCCAGATCCACACCAGCTCCCCTGAAAGGGAGCCCCGACTCTGACCTTCCTGGTCCGAGTGAGACGCCATCATCCAATCCCGCGTGGATTGCTCTTACCAAGGCTTGTTTGCTCCAAACCGGAAGCCGACTGCACCGACGGTGAGAGCCTGCGTGGGACAGATCGTGACCTGCTCCTGGACGTCGCAGATGCCCCAGAGCCCACGTGACAGCGAAGAGAAGCGCCTCGACGACCACCTGATTGCGCCCGACATTGCCTGGTTCCGTCCTGGTTCCACCCTGGTCACTGCTGAGTGACCCAGACTCTGTCCCCTCTGCTTTCAGGTACTCTACAACTTGAGTCCACCCTTGGACTCCACCGGACACTTCGTCTTCACCCTGCCTGCAGCCCTTTCAGCTTCAAGCACCAAGAGCCTGCGTGTCAAAACCCGACGCCACTTCGACCCTGTGCACCCACTTCCTGTGGGTGAGGTAACTTTGCTCCGCCGGTGTTCCCACACTGGTGCACACCTCTAGGGTCTGTGTGTTAAGTTTTGTTCCTCTAGGTTCAGCGGAAGTGTCCTTAAACTTTAACTATTTGACTTTTACGCACCATTGGTTAACATTGGTGCATGCGTGCGCTTTCCGCACATCTCCCGAATCCCGAGGGCCATTCCCGACTTCAGCATTGCTTGTCCTGACTGCTCCCAGCGATTCCCTAGGCCCTAGGCCTAACCACTGTTCGAGTGGCCTCTCTTATACCACTTGTTTAGTATATGGTTTGAGTGGCCCCCTGCCCTCATCCATAATTGTGCAACTTTGTATGTTTAAACAGTGCTTTTGATTTAACGCTTGTGCCCCTTTATTCATAAAGAATACTGGGGATTGTTTTTAGTAATAAATACATATATTTTTATAATATATACTTGTGTGGTGTCCTTTCATTTGGTATTACAGGATTGTATGTGGTAAAACAGCTCGCTTAACACGACCTCTTAAGTTAAGCCTTTAGGCTGCTTAGTCCATGCTACCCCTAGGATAGCTTGTCTAATAAGGTTGACTTACAACCAGACACCATAAGGGGATTGTTTGGTCAGGTAGTAGGTGGTTCCAGAATTGGAAACATCCCCTACCAGGCCAACTTCTCACAGACCTGGACAAAGGAAAGGGGGTGTAACCACCCCCCTTCCTGGTCCCACCCATAGGGAGGGACCTAGCAGGAGATCCACCCCTCAGATTGGAATAAGAGTGGGAGCAGTGCCCTAGCACAGCAGATCATCCTGAAATCACCTTTAAACTAAGAAGACGACTGGACTTCGACATTCTGATGATAGAAGACTGAAGAGAATCTCCCTTGTGGCCTAGGAGGGGCCACCCTGTGAACACAGGCACCACCCAGCACCTCGACGTCTGCTTTGCCACCGCCTCCCGCCGGAGCCCGAGTGCAGAGCCTGACAAGACCCAGCTTCCCAGACTTCTCCCAGCCCGATCCACAGTCCCTGCAAAGAAGGGACCCGTGGAGGCACCGAGAGACGTGGGAGCGGACATCTTGAAAGACCCCCGAGACGCTGGCTGCGCAGCACCCGAGGCACCCTCGACTCTGTGCTTTGGGGTTTGAGAAGCCCCACAATCGAGCAGCATTTGCACCAAAGATCAGCCCTCCAGCATCTCCACGATCTGCGTGGGGCCCTTTTGCTTTGTGCCACTCGACTCACCATCCCGGCCGCTTGTCACGTGGTCAGCGGCCATCTTGGCGACAAAACCTACGATTTACACTGTGGGTCTAGTTTCTCCAGACCTGCCCTCGCTCCTGTAGAAAGGAGTACCCGCTCTGACCTTGCTGGTCCGAGTAATAAGCCTTTTTCACTTTCCCCGTGGCTTGCATTAGCCAAGGCTTGTTTGCTTCAATCGAGTTGCCGACACCGCCATCAGCTAGAGCCTTCGAGGGACAGCTCGTTATCGACTCCTGGACGTCCTCGACCTCTTCGTGTCCACGTGGCTGCAGAGAGAAGTAACCCCTCATCACCTGTTTGCACCCGACTTTGCCTGGTTCCAATCTGGTTCCACGGTGGTCACTGGCCAGTGACTTTGAACACTGTCCCCTCTGCTTTCAGGTCTTCACCACTTCAGATCCACCCTTGGATCCACCGGACACTTCTCCTTCACATCGCCTGCAGCGTCTTCAGCTTCAAGCGCCAAGAACCTGCGTGTCAAAACCCGACGCCACTTCGACCCTGTGCACCCACTTCCTGTGGGTGAGGTAACTTTGCTCCGCCGGTGTTCCCACACTGGTGCACACCTCTAGGGTCTGTGTGTTAAGTTTTGTTCCTCTAGGTTCAGCGGAAGTGTCCTTAAACTTTAACTCTATGACTTTTACGCACCATTGGTTAACATTGGTGCATGCGTGCGCTTTCCGCACATCTCCCGAATCCCGAGGGCCATTCCCGACTTCAGCATTGCTTGTCCTGACTGCTCCCAGCGATTCCCTAGGCCCTAGGCCTAACCACTGTTCGAGTGGCCTCTCTTATACCACTTGTTTAGTATATGGTTTGAGTGGCCACCCGCCCTCATCCATAATTGTGCAACTTGTATGTTTAAACAGTGCTTTTGATTTAACGCTTGTGCCCCTTTATTCATAAAGAATACTGGGGATTGTTTTTAGTAATAAACACATATATTTTTATAATATATACTTGTGTGGTGTCCTTTCATTTGGTATTACAGGATTGTATGTGGTAAAACAGCTCGCTTAACACGACCTCTTAAGTTAAGCCTTTAGGCTGCTTAGTCCATGCTACCCCTAGGATAGCTTGTCTAATAAGGTTGACTTACAACCAGACACCATAAGGGATTGTTTGGTCAGGTAGTAGGTGGTTCCAGAATTGGAAACATCCCCTACCAGGCCAACTTCTCACAAGTTGGAATTGATATTGTGGGTCCAATGGACCCCCAAACAGCATCTGGGAACAGATTCATACTGGTGGTAGTGGATCATGCCACCAGGTATCCAGAGGCTATTCCCCTAAGGACCACCACAGCCCCTGTGGTGGCAAAGGCCCTCATTGCAGTTTTCTCAAGAGTGGGCTTTCCTAAGGAGGTACTATCAGATAGAGGCACGAATTTTATGTCTAGCTATCTGAAAGCAATGTGGAAGGAATGTGGAGTAAACTATAAGTTTACCACCCCATATCATCCCCAATGCAATGGGCTTGTGGAGAGATTTAACAAGACCCTAAAAGGCATGATAAAAGGATTACCAGAGAAGCTCAGGCGGAAATGGGACATTCTTTTACCCTGCCTGCTCTTTGCTTACAGAGAGGTCCCACAGAAGGGGGTTGGCTACAGCCCTTTTGAACTTTTGTTTGGCCACCATGTGAGGGGTCCATTGTGTTTGGTGAAGGAAGGATGGGAGTTACCTCTCAAAAAGCCCAAACTAGACATAGTGGACTATGTACTTGGTCTCCGCTCCAGGATGGCTGAGTACATGGAAAGAGCATCCAAAAACCTGGAGGCCAGCCAAGAATTACAGAAAGCTTGGCATGACCAAAAGGCTGTGCTGGTAGAGTTCCAACCAGGACAGAAGGTGTGGGTACTGGAGCCAGTGGCTCCAGTAGCACTCCAAGACAAATGGAGTGGACCCTATCCTATTATTGAGAAGAAGGGGGAAGTCACCTACTTGGTGGACTTTGGAACACCCAGGAGCCCTCACAGGGTAATCCATGTGAATCGCTTGAAAGCATTTGTGGACAGGGAGGACATGAGCTTGCTCATGGCCACAGATGGGGAACAGGAGGAAGAGAGTGACCCTCTCCCAGACCTGCTTTCTCAGAACCCTGATGATGGTTCAGTGGATGGAGTAGCCTTGGCAGGCAGCCTCACTGACCAGCAACAGATGGACTGCAGACAAGTTTTGCAGGCCCACAGGCATTCGTTTTCACTCACACCCAGCCAGACTGACTGGTGTACCCATGTAGTGGACACTGGTGACAGTCTGCCTGTCAAGAATAAGATCTACAGGCAACCTGACCATGTCAGGGATTGCATCAAGGCTGAGGTGCAAAAGATGTTGGAGCTTGGAGTGATTGAGCCATCAGAGAGCCCATGGGTCAGCCCAGTAGTCCTGGTGCCAAAACCTCATACCCAAGATGGAAAGAGAGAAATGAGGTTTTGCGTGGATTACAGGGGTCTCAATGCTGTCACTAGGACAGATGCTCACCCCATTCCAAGAGCAGATGAGCTCATTGACAGATTGGCTTCTGCCAAGTTTCTGAGCCCATTCGATCTGACAGCTGGCTACTGGCAAATAAGACTAGCTGAGGAGTCAAAAGCCAAAACAGCATTCTCTACCCCTAGTGGTCATTATCAGTTTGTGGTAATGCCCTTTGGTTTGAAGAATGCACCTGCCACTTTCCAAAGGTTGGTGAACCAAGTCCTTACTGGGTTGGATGACTTTTGCGCAGCATATCTAGATGATATTGCTGTCTTTAGCTCCACCTGGGAGGATCACCTGATCCACCTGAAGAAAGTTTTGGAGGCCCTGCAGAAGGCAGGTGTAGGAGAGTAGGGTCTGCTATCCTATGGTCACCCCAAATTTTTGCTTTTTGCTTCACTGGTTTTCGACTACTGAGGCTGTGGGCCTGCTGATCAGACCCCCAGCCTGCTGTTCTCTCACTAAATTACTGACACATGTGCTATAGGTACATACCAATTGGAAATGGACTCCTTGTCAGCCCCTGTATAATGCACTATAGGTGCCCAGGGCATAGGGGCCACCAAGGCCTACCAGGGGCTGCAGCCTATCTTTTGCCACCCCTGGCTGGTTCTTAAATTGACACAACTGGCTGATCACTCAGCTGGGGTAAGGTGGTGTACACACCCCTTGCTTAGATATAGTATACCTATGTCTAAACCTATATCTGGACACATGTAAACCTGTGAGCCACTCCTATGGAAGGCCTCATCAATCCTGGAGGCAGAGTGCGTGGTTTTATGTGAGATGGAGCTCTAGCATGAGCTGAGCCTGTCTGCAGCTGTCGGGAACAACTCCCTGAGCTGTTTCAGGATAATGCCATACCATATACTCTTAAGTGCCTTATAATCCTCGCGGTTAAATAGCAACTTTGGTTTGGCTTTATCAAAACATGTCGTGTAAGGTGTCATACGATTTGGAATACCATCCCCTCGCCAGTTCTGGCGACGGGGATGGCATTCCACCCCTCTAGAGGGGTAAGACATGTTACTTCACTTAAATGCGGTTAATTTCTCCAAAGACCTTAAGATCCACAAAATGGATGCCTCTGCCACAGACAAATGTCTGGACCCCTGCAGTTGACCGAAACTCAACCAAATGGGTCCTGGACAAAGGGTTTCCTGTCACAGGAGGGTGTCACCGCCCTCCAGACAGGAGATAGTGGATTGTAGCAGGGAGGTTTGAAAGAAACCAGACACTGCTTGGGGCGCACAAGGCTGCCCCTTGCATAATCCGGCCAAACCGGTTCTGGGGCACTCCAGCCCTCGTGCCAGGGCGGCCTGGATCAAAGGAAGGGGGTGTATCCACCCACTTCCTGGGTCCCACCCATAGGAGGGGACCTAGCAGGTAATCACGCCCCCCAGATTCGAATAAGAGTGGGAGCAGTGCCAATGCACATCAGATTTCCTGGAAGAAACATTTGAAACGAAATTCTGGACCCTTCGCCCTCCATCTCAACGTGGAAGCCCGAAGAATCTCCCTTGTGGTCAAGGAGTGACCACCCTGCAGCAGCAGGCACCATCCAACCCTCGACGTCTACTTAGTTGCAGTTCCCGCCGGAACTCGAGCGACTGAGATTGACGAGATCAAGCCTGCCTGCCTTCTAACAGCCCGATCCACAGTCCCTGCAAAGCTGAGACCCGTGGAGGCGACCGGAAGCGTGGGGCACGCCATCTTGAATTGACCACGAGACGCTGACCGTGCAGCCCACGAGTGATCCTCGAAGCTGTGCACCGGGGTTTGAGAAGCCCCCACCCTGAGCTGCTCCTGAGCCGAAGTTCAGCCCTCCACACTCGACGAGTGCTGCGTGGGGCCCTTTGGCTCTATTTGGCTCAACGCGTTGGCCCGGTCACTTGCCAGCTGGCTAGTGGTCCCTGTGCCGACGAAACGACTAAGAAGACTCGTGAATCTGGTTGCTCCAGATCCACACCAGCTCCCCTGAAAAGGAGCCCCGACTCTGACCTTCCTGGTCCGAGTGAGAAGCAATCTTCTGATCCCGCGTGGATCGCTCTTGCCAAGGCTTGTTTGCTCCAAACTTGAAGCTGACTGCACCGACGGTGAGAGCCTGCGTGGGACAGATCGTGACCTGCTCCTGGACATCGCAGATGCCCCAGAGCCCACGTGACAGCGGAGAGAAGCTCCTCGACGACCACCTGATTGCGCCCGACATTGCCTGGTTCCGTCCTGGTTCCACCCTGGTCACTGCTGAGTGACCCAGACTCTGTCCCCTCTGCTTTCAGGTACTCTTCGACTTGAGTCCACCCTTGGACTCCACCGGACACTTCATCTTTAACCCGCCTGCAGCCCTTTCAGCTCCAAGCACCAAGAGCCTGCGTGTCAGAACCCGACGCCACTTCGACCCTGTGCACCCACTTCCTGTGGGTGAGGTAACTTTGCTCCGCCGGTGTTCCCACACTGGTGCACACCTCTAGGGTCTGTGTGTTAAGTTTTGTTCCTCTAGGTTCAGCGGAAGTGTCCTTTAACTTTAACTTTACAACTTTTACGCACCATTGGTTAACATTGGTGCGTGCGTGCGCTTCCCGCACCTCTCCCGAATCCCGAGGGCCATTCCCGACTTCAGCATTGCTTGTCCTGACTGCTCCCAGCGATTCCCTAGGCCCTAGGCCTAACCACTGCTCGAGTGGCCTCTCTTATACCACTTGTTTAGTATATGGTTTGAGTGGCCCCCTGCCCTCATCCATAATTGTGCAACTTTGTATGTTTAATCAGTGCTTTTGATTTAACGCTTGTGCCCCTTTATTCATAAAGAATACTGGGGATTGTTTTTAGTAATAAACACATATATTTTTATAATATATACTTGTGTGGTGTCCTTTCATTTGATATTACAGGATTGTATGTGGTAAAACAGCTCGCTTAACACGACCTCTTAAGTTAAGCCTTTAGGCTGCTTAGTCCATGCTACCCCTAGGATAGCTTGTCTAATAAGGTTGACTTACAACCAGACACCATAAGGGATTGTTTGGTCAGGTAGTAGGTGGTTCCAGAATTGGAAACATCCCCTACCAGGCCAACTTCTCACATTGGTGAGCAGCGGTGCGGATTTGAGCTTGCTGTTGTTTTACCATTGCAATCTTTGTATCAAATTGAAAGATCACATCAAGTACCTCTAGGTACATATAAAATCAAAAGCTTAGCATATTAAGTTCTACTGAACTTAGTAGTTGTAGGTTGAAGGGATTAGCACACCCTGACTACAACTCACTAGTAAGGTACTGTAGGAAGGTGGCTACCTGACTATGGTTACCCCAGATTTTTTGCCTGTGTTTAGCTGGTTTTTTGACTTAGTTGACCTGGTTCCCTGCTAATCAGGGCCCCAGGCCATCTGCTCTCTCTGTAAAATGGATTCCATGTACCCTAGGTACATACCAATTGGAAATGGACTCCTTGTCAGCCCCTGTAGAATGCACTATAGGTGCACAGGGCATAGGAGCCACTAAGGCCTACCAGGGGCTGCAGCATATCTTTTGCCACCCCTGGCTGGTTCTTAAATTGACACAACTGGCTGATCACTCAGCTGGGGTAAGGTGGTGTACACACCCCTTGCTTAGATATAGTATACCTATGTCTAAACCTATATCTGGACACATGTAAACCTGTGAGCCACTCCTATAGACAGGCCTCACCAATCCTGGAGGCTGGGTGCATGGTTTTTATGTGAGATGGAGCTCTAGCATGAGCTGAGCCTGTCTGCAGCCGTCGGGAACAAATCCCTAAGCTGTTTCAGGATAATGCCATACCATATACTATTAAGTGCCTTATAATCCTCGCGGTTATTTAGCAACTCTGGTTTGGCTTTATCAAAACATGTCGTGTAAGGTGTCATACGCTTTGGAATACCATCCCCTCGCCAGTTCTGGCGACGGGGATGGCATTCCACCCCTCTAGAGGGGTAAGACATGTTACTTCACTTTAATGCGGTTGATTTCTCCAAAGGCCTTAAGATCCACAAAATGGATGCCTCTGCCACAGACAAATGTCTGGACCCCTGGAGCTGACCGAAACCCAGTCAAGGGGGTCCTGGACAAAGGGTTTCCTGTCACAGGAGGGTGTCACCGCCCTCCAGACAGGAGATAGTGTATTGTAGCAGGGAGGTTTGAAAGAAACCAGACACTGCCTGGGGCGCACAAGGCTGCCCCTTGCATAATCCGGCCAAACCGGTTCTGGGGCACTCCAGCCCTCGTGCCAGGGCGGCCTGGATCAAAGGAAGGGGGTGTAACCACCCACTTCCTGGGTCCCACCCATAGGAGGGGACCTAGCAGGTAATCACGCCCACCAGATTCGAATAAGAGTGGGAGCAGTGCCAATGCACATCAGATTTCCTGGAAGAAACATTTGAAACGATATTCTGGACCCTTCGCCCTCCATCTCAACGTGGAAGCCCGAAGAATCTCCCTTGTGGTCAAGGAGTGACCACCCTGCAGCAGCAGGCACCATCCAGCCCTCGACGTCTACTTAGTTGCAGTTCCCGCCGGAACTCGAGCGACTGAGATCGACGAGATTAAGCCTGCCCAGCTTCTAACAGCCCGATCCACAGTCCCTGCAAAGCTGAGACCCGTGGAGGCGACCGGAAGCGTGGGGCACGCCATCTTGAAGTGACCACGAGACGCTGACCGTGCAGCCCACGAGTGACCCTCGAAGCTGTACACCGGGGTTTGAGAAGCCCCCACCCTGAGCTACTCCTGAGCCGAAGTTCAGCCCTCCACACTCGACGAGTGCTGCGTGGGGCCCTTTGGCACGATTTGGCTCAACGCGTTGGCCCGGTCACTTGCCAGCTGGCTTGTGGTCCCTGTGCCGACGAACTACAAAAGAAGACTCGTGATTCTGGTTGCTCCAGATCCACACCAGCTCCCCTGAAAGGGAGCCCCGACTCTGACCTTCCTGGTCCGAGTGAGACGCCATCTTCCAATCCCGCGTGGATTGCTCTTACCAAGGCTTGTTTGCTCCAAACCGGAAGCCGACTGCACCGACGGTGAGAGCCTGCGTGGGACAGATCGTGACCTGCTCCTGGACGTCGCAGATGCCCCAGAGCCCACGTGACAGCGAAGAGAAGCGCCTCGACGACCACCTGATTGCGCCCGACATTGCCTGGTTCCGTCCTGGTTCCACCCTGGTCACTGCTGAGTGACCCAGACTCTGTCCCCTCTGCTTTCAGGTACTCTACAACTTGAGTCCACTCTTGGACTCCACCGGACACTTCGTCTTCACCCTGCCTGCAGCCCTTTCAGCTTCAAGCACCAAGAGCCTGCGTGTCAAAACCCGACGCCACTTCGACCCTGTGCACCCACTTCCTGTGGGTGAGGTAACTTTGCTCCGCCGGTGTTCCCACACTGGTGCACACCTCTAGGGTCTGTGTGTTAAGTTTTGTTCCTCTAGGTTCAGCGGAAGTATCCTTAAACTTTAACTATTTGACTTTTACGCACCATTGGTTAACATTGGTGCATGCGTGCGCTTTCCGCACATCTCCCGAATCCCGAGGGCCATTCCCGACTTCAGCATTGCTTGTCCTGACTGCTCCCAGCGATTCCCTAGGCCCTAGGCCTAACCACTGTTCGAGTGGCCTCTCTTATACCACTTGTTTAGTATATGGTTTGAGTGGCCCCCTGCCCTCATCCATAATTGTGCAACTTTGTATGTTTAAACAGTGCTTTTGATTTAACGCTTGTGCCCCTTTATTCATAAAGAATACTGGGGATTGTTTTTAGTAATAAACACATATATTTTTATAATATATACTTGTGTGGTGTCCTTTCATTTGGTATTACAGGATTGTATGTGGTAAAACAGCTCGCTTAACACGACCTCTTAAGTTAAGCCTTTAGGCTGCTTAGTCCATGCTACCCCTAGGATAGCTTGTCTAATAAGGTTGACTTACAACCAGACACCATAAGGGGATTGTTTGGTCAGGTAGTAGGTGGTTCCAGAATTGGAAACATCCCCTACCAGGCCAACTTCTCACATTGGTGAGCAGCGGTGCGGATTTGAGCTTGCTGTTGTTTTACCATTGCAATCTTTATATCAAATTGAAAGATCACATCAAGTACCTCTAGGTACATATAAAATCAAAAGCTTAGCATATTAAGTTCTACTGAACTTAGTAGTTGTAGGTTGAAGGGAGTAGCACACTCCTGACTACAACTCACTAGCAAGGTCCAGTAGGAAAACACTTAGTGTAGGTAAGTGCACCACTTACACCTCACTAGTAACCATGTCTGACACAGGAAAGGCCTCAGGGTCTAGTCCTGTGACAGTTGACCCTACCCAGGCAACTTTTGGATATGACAAACTAACCCGCAGAGACTTGATTGCCTTGTGCAAAGCAAGAGGGTTAAAAAGGGGCAGAAGCCCCACCTGCCTAATCCTGGTAGAAATCCTAGAACAGGATGACTTAGAGAAGGCAAAAGCAGCTTCCCTAGATACAGGAACTGGAGGGAACCCCCCTGCAGTTGATCCCCTTGAAGAGGAGGATGATGATGACTTGGATGAGGACTCAGATGTTGAGGACTTAGGAGTACAGGATCAGGGTAGCCAGGTTCCAGTTGGTAGGCTTAGCCAGGCCAACTTGGACCTACTGGGGAATGGAGAGGGCCAGCACCTCCCCAGAACCCAACATATGATTCTCCCAGGCAACAGAAGAGTGAGATCTCCCTCAGGGGACTCTCATCTTTCTAGTGCCTCCAGAGAATCAGAGAGAGGCATGAGTGCTTCTCAGAAAGCTGAGCATAGGGCTAGAATGAGGGCTGTCAGACTCCAGATAGAGAGAGAGGAGGTAGCCCTGAGTCAAGCTAAGCTTACCTTAGCTCAAGCTAAACTTGCCTTGGCAAGAGAGAAAAAATTGTGTGGCTTAGATGCCACTGGTGGCAGCAATATTCCTAAAGAGAAACCCAGGTCCTATGATAGTAGAAACCTGACAAAGATTGTGCCCCCCTTCAAAGAAGGGGATGACATCCACAAATGGATGACTGCTCTTGAGAGAGCCTGCATGGTACAGCAGGTTCCTGAGGAACAGTGGGCAGCAATCTTATGGTACTCCTTTTCAGAGAAAGGGAGAGACAAGCTCCTCACTGTTAGACATGAGGATGCAAACAATTACAAAGTCCTGAAGAGTGTTCTGATAGATGGGTTTGGCTTAACCACTGAACAGTACAGGTTGAAGTTCAGAGACACCCAGAAGACACAGACTCAGGACTGGACTGATTTTGTAGATTGTGCTACTAAGGCTCTGGAGGGTTGGCTACATGGCAGCAAAGTACATGACTTTACAGGATTGTATAATTTGATTATGAGGGAGCAGATCCTAAGTAATTGTCAGAACCAGCTCTTACACCAGCACCTGGTAGACTCTGATCTGACCTCTCCCCAAGAATTGGGAAAGAAGGCAGACAAATGGGTCAGAACCAGGATTAGGCCTAAGAATCAGGACAGTAACCAGAAGAAGGAGTCTACCAAGCCTCAAGATAAGGGTGGGGATAAAAGTAAAGAAAAGACTTCCCCAGGGCCCCAAAACTCCAAGGATGGGGGTGGGTCCCAAGACACTTCTTCAACTGAGAAAAAGCCTTATTGTTATGCCTGTAAACAGGTGGGGCATTACAAAACAGATAACTGTTGTCCCAAGAATAACAATAAAGAAAATATACCTCCAAAGCCAGCTTCAACACCTCCTGTTACTGTCAGCAGTAATCCCCCAGGAAGTGGGAGCACATCCAGGAATCTGGGTGGGTTTACTTTTGGAAATCAGGTGGACCCTGGCCTATCCAGGTCCCCATCACCCAATGATCTTGTTTATGAGACTGGCATGGGGTTTGCCAACTTCTCTGCTTGCCCAAATACTTTGAGTAAGTATAGACAAGAACCCATCATCAATGGTTTAAGAGTTGAAGCTTTTAGAGACACAGGGGCTAGCATCACCATGGTGGCTGATGGCATAGTCCCCTCTAAGCAACTTTTACCTGGTGCCACATACCAGGTAATAAACATTGATGGCATCCAAACAAATCATCCCATGGCAGTAGTAAGTCTCAGCTGGGGAGGTGTCACTGGCCCAAAGAGAGTGGCAGTGTCCCCAAACTTGCCTGTAGACTGTCTACTGGGAAATGATTTAGAAATCTCAGCCTGGGCTGAGGTTGAACAGGAAACCCATTCTAGAATGGTGAATTCCCATGGAAAGGTTAGTGAGGCTGTACTGGCTACAGCCCCAATTCAAGATGTCCTTCCTGAAAAGGTTGGTAGGGCTGAGAAACTCTCTGTCCCATCTTTAGCAAAAGCTCTTCCTGAACAGAATAGCAAAGCTGTTATGGTAACAGCAGAAACCCAAACTGAGTCTCCTCCTGAAAAGGTTGGTGGGGCTGTGATGGCCACAGCCCAAACTCAAACTGATATGTGTGTTGTGAAACCTGAAATGATGGATAACTCCACACAAACTGAGAGCATGGAGGAGGAAGAGAAATCTCCCCCTCACCAGACTTTAGGACAGGATCAGCCTCCTCAGGGAACTGATCTTACCCCTGATGAAGGAACTGCCCCAGAGGTTGTTAGGCCTGGCCTGACAGAGCCTCTGATGGCGGGGGACCCTTCTCAGGTGGAACCCAGTCTGGAGCAGGTAACCTGCCCCTCTCTACCTTGCCTTAGCCAGCCCAGGGCTGCAGAGGACAAGAAGGACAGTGAGACCCAGAGGGCCCCCTGTCAAATAAAGCACCCCCATCAAAAGATTAGGTGCACCAAAACTAGTAGCCCTAGTAAGGTGAAAACTTTAAAAACTCCTGAGGGAGCCCCCTTAAAAACAGTTAGGGACCTCCCACAGATGGATTCTGTTGGGCACAGCCAAACCTGGGACCCAAGGGGCCCAAACCTGAACTGTCCCTCCAGCAAGCCAAACAGAGGGACCCAGCCTCCAGCTTTAGGTAGCCAGAGGTTGACCCTGAGAGCACAGTGCAACTCAGTTAAAGAGAGAAAGGCACACATGGTGGAAGATAATTGGAGGAAGCTAAGCCCTAAATCAGTAGAGCCTCGCTTCAATACTCCATATCCAAACCAGCCTTTAACTTTGCATAAACACACCCAAGGTAGTGATTCCCTATGGTGGAGACCCTCTAATACCCAAAGGGTGAGGGACTGCTTAGTGGACCATGAGACAGGGGGTACCCATGCTAGTGCAGGTACTTCCTTATATGGCCACTCAGGCAATATAGGCTTACCTGGCCAAGGATAGCCTTATCTCCTTTCGTTTGGGGGGGGGTTATGTAGGAAGGTGGCTACCTGACTATGGTTACCCCAGATTTTTTGCCTGTGTTTAGCTGGTTTTTTGACTTAGTTGACCTGGTTCCCTGCTAATCAGGGCCCCAGGCCATCTGCTCTCTCTGTAAAATGGATTCCATGTACCCTAGGTACATACCAATTGGAAATGGACTCCTTGTCAGCCCCTGTAGAATGCACTATAGGTGCACAGGGCATAGGAGCCACTAAGGCCTACCAGGGGCTGCAGCATATCTTTTGCCACCCCTGGCTGGTTCTTAAATTGACACAACTGGCTGATCACTCAGCTGGGGTAAGGTGGTGTACACACCCCTTGCTTAGATATAGTATACCTATGTCTAAACCTATATCTGGACACATGTAAACCTGTGAGCCACTCCTATAGACAGGCCTCACCAATCCTGGAGGCTGGGTGCATGGTTTTTATGTGAGATGGAGCTCTAGCATGAGCTGAGCCTGTCTGCAGCCGTCGGGAACAAATCCCTAAGCTGTTTCAGGAAAATGCCATACCATATACTATTAAGTGCCTTATAATCCTCGCGGTTATTTAGCAACTCTGGTTTGGCTTTATCAAAACATGTCGTGTAAGGTGTCATACGCTTTGGAATACCATCCCCTCGCCAGTTCTGGCGACGGGGATGGCATTCCACCCCTCTAGAGGGGTAAGACATGTTACTTCACTTTAATGCGGTTGATTTCTCCAAAGGCCTTAAGATCCACAAAATGGATGCCTCTGCCACAGACAAATGTCTGGACCCCTGGAGCTGACCGAAACCCAGTCAAGGGGGTCCTGGACAAAGGGTTTCCTGTCACAGGAGGGTGTCACCGCCCTCCAGACAGGAGATAGTGTATTGTAGCAGGGAGGTTTGAAAGAAACCAGACACTGCCTGGGGCGCACAAGGCTGCCCCTTGCATAATCCGGCCAAACCGGTTCTGGGGCACTCCAGCCCTCGTGCCAGGGCGGCCTGGATCAAAGGAAGGGGGTGTAACCACCCACTTCCTGGGTCCCACCCATAGGAGGGGACCTAGCAGGTAATCACGCCCACCAGATTCGAATAAGAGTGGGAGCAGTGCCAATGCACATCAGATTTCCTGGAAGAAACATTTGAAACGATATTCTGGACCCTTCGCCCTCCATCTCAACGTGGAAGCCCGAAGAATCTCCCTTGTGGTCAAGGAGTGACCACCCTGCAGCAGCAGGCACCATCCAGCCCTCGACGTCTACTTAGTTGCAGTTCCCGCCGGAACTCGAGCGACTGAGATCAACGAGATCAAGCCTGCCCAGCTTCTAACAGCCCGATCCACAGTCCCTGCAAAGCTGAGACCCGTGGAGGCGACCGGAAGCGTGGGGCACGCCATCTTGAAGTGACCACGAGACGCTGACCGTGCAGCCCACGAGTGACCCTCGAAGCTGTACACCGGGATTTGAGAATCCCCCACCCTGAGCTACTCCTGAGCCGAAGTTCAGCCCTCCACACTCGACGAGTGCTGCGTGGGGCCCTTTGGCACGATTTGGCTCAACGCGTTGGCCCGGTCACTTGCCAGCTGGCTTGTGGTCCCTGTGCCGACGAACTACAAAAGAAGACTCGTGATTCTGGTTGCTCCAGATCCACACCAGCTCCCCTGAAAGGGAGCCCCGACTCTGACCTTCCTGGTCCGAGTGAGACGCCATCTTCCAATCCCGCGTGGATTGCTCTTACCAAGGCTTGTTTGCTCCAAACCGGAAGCTGACTGCACCGACGGTGAGAGCCTGCGTGGGACAGATCGTGACCTGCTCCTGGACGTCGCAGATGCCCCAGAGCCCACGTGACAGCGAAGAGAAGCGCCTCGACGACCACCTGATTGCGCCCGACATTGCCTGGTTCCGTCCTGGTTCCACCCTGGTCACTGCTGAGTGACCCAGACTCTGTCCCCTCTGCTTTCAGGTACTCTACAACTTGAGTCCACTCTTGGACTCCACCGGACACTTCGTCTTCACCCTGCCTGCAGCCCTTTCAGCTTCAAGCACCAAGAGCCTGCGTGTCAAAACCCGACGCCACTTCGACCCTGTGCACCCACTTCCTGTGGGTGAGGTAACTTTGCTCCGCCGGTGTTCCCACACTGGTGCACACCTCTAGGGTCTGTGTGTTAAGTTTTGTTCCTCTAGGTTCAGCGGAAGTATCCTTAAACTTTAACTATTTGACTTTTACGCACCATTGGTTAACATTGGTGCATGCGTGCGCTTTCCGCACATCTCCCGAATCCCGAGGGCCATTCCCGACTTCAGCATTGCTTGTCCTGACTGCTCCCAGCGATTCCCTAGGCCCTAGGCCTAACCACTGTTCGAGTGGCCTCTCTTATACCACTTGTTTAGTATATGGTTTGAGTGGCCCCCTGCCCTCATCCATAATTGTGCAACTTTGTATGTTTAAACAGTGCTTTTGATTTAACGCTTGTGCCCCTTTATTCATAAAGAATACTGGGGATTGTTTTTAGTAATAAACACATATATTTTTATAATATATACTTGTGTGGTGTCCTTTCATTTGGTATTACAGGATTGTATGTGGTAAAACAGCTCGCTTAACACGACCTCTTAAGTTAAGCCTTTAGGCTGCTTAGTCCATGCTACCCCTAGGATAGCTTGTCTAATAAGGTTGACTTACAACCAGACACCATAAGGGGATTGTTTGGTCAGGTAGTAGGTGGTTCCAGAATTGGAAACATCCCCTACCAGGCCAACTTCTCACAGGTACAGTAGGAAAACACTTAGTGTAGGTAGGTGCATCACTTACACCACACTAGAGTCATGTCTGACACAGGAAAAGCCTCAGGGTCTGCTCCTGTGACAGTTGACCTTACCCAGGCAACTTCCAGCTATGACAAACTAACCCGAAGGGACTTGATTGCCTTGTGCAAATCAAGAGGGTTAAAAAGGGGCAGAAGTCCCACCTGCCAAATCCTGATAGACATCCTAGAACAGGATGACTTAGAGAAGATGAATGGAATTCCCTTACAGTCAGGAAGTGGAGAGAAACCCCCTGTAACTGACACCCCTCAGGAGGAAGATGGAGAGGAGGGGGAGGAGGACTCAGATGTTGAGGACACCGAAGATCAGGATCAGAGGGGTAGCCAGGTCCTAGTTGCCAGGCTTAACCAGGCCAACTTAGACCTACTGGGAAATGGAGAGGGCCAGCACCTCCCCAGATCCCACAGTCTTATTCTCCCAGGCAACAGAAGAGTGAGATCTCCCTCAGGGGACTCTCATATTTCTAGTGCCTCCAGAGAATCTGAGAGAGGTATGACTGCCTCTCAAAAGACTGAGCATAGGGCCAGAATGAGGGCTGTCAGACTCCAAATAGAGAGGGAGGAGGTAGCCCTGGCTCAAGCTAAACTTACCTTGGCTCAAGCTAGATTTACCTTGGCAAGAGAGCAGAAATTAAGTGGCTTAGATGCCACTGGTGGCAGCAATTTTCCAAGAGAAAAAGACAGGGGCTATGACAATAGAAACCTGACAAAAATTGTGCCCCCCGTTAAAGAAGGGGATGACATCCACAAATGGATGACTGCTCTGGAGAGAGCCTGCATGGTACAGCAGGTTCCTCAAGATCAGTGGGCTGCAATTTTATGGTACTCCTTTTCTGAGAAAGGGAGGGACAGGCTCCTCACAGTTAGACCTGAGGATGACAAAAACGACTCTGTTTTGAAGAGTGCTCTTATTGAAGGGTTTGGCCTAACCACTGAGCAATACAGGTTGTTGTTCAGAGACACCCAAAAAGCACAGACTCAAGACTGGACTGATTTCGTTGAGTGTGCCACTAAGGCTTTGGAGGGTTGGTTGCAGGGAAGTAAAGTTTCAGACTATACAGGATTGTACAATCTTATAATGAGAGAACAGATCCTTAATAACTGTACAAACCAGCTGTTGCATCAATACCTTATTGACTCTGATCTGACCTCTCCCCAAGAATTGGGAAAGAAGGCGGACAAATGGGTCAGAACAAGGATTAAGCAGAAACCCCAGAACCAAGGTGGTGACCAGAAGAAAACAGACCAGAAGGGTGGTAATCAGAAAGATAAAGAAAAAGACCAGAAGTCTTCAGGCCCCCAAACTAATAGTAAGGAGGGTGGTTCCCAAAATGGAAACAAGAAGAAGAAGAACAAAGGTCCAAAGACACCTTGGTGTAATACCTGCAAATCAGTTTCACACTGGGGCAGTGAATGCACCAAGGCAAATCCAGTCCCCACCACTCCAGCTCCTAAAGCAACTGCAACCCCAAGTACAGTAAGCAGTGGTGGAACACAGTCCAAGGGTGTAGCTGGGTTGACCCTGGGTATTGAAGTAGGATCTGGCCTAGTCAGAATCCCTACACAGGCAGTTCTCCTGTATGATGTGGACATTGAGTTGCCCACTGCAGTAAGCCCCAGTAACCTGGGCAAATACAGACAGACTCCCTTAATTAATGAGAAACTGGCTCAAGCTTACAGGGACACATGTGCCAGTGTCACAATGGTGACACCTGACTTTGTGGACCCTGGACAGATTGTACTAGGTGAGAGCTACCTAGTAACCAATGCAAGCAACTCCACTACTTCCCATAGTGTGGCAGTTGTGAACTTCTCCTGGGGAGAGGTTGATGGCCTAAAGAAGGTTGTGGTGAGTGCAGACCTACCAGTAGACTGTCTGTTAGGAAATGACCTTGAAAGCTCAGCATGGTCAGAAGTGGAGTACAGGACTCATGCAGAAATGCTAGGGATTTCAGAGCATGTCCTTGCCATGACAAGGGCTCAGGCTAAGAAGTGCCTTCCTGAACCAGTGGTGGATCTTGAAACAATAGACCAGCCACAACCCAAGAGAAGGAGCAAGAGAGGAAAGGCTCAGCCTTCCACCTTGCCCCAGGTTGAGGATCAGGTTTCAGAGGAAACTGATTCTGCAGTCCAAGAGGAGACTGTCTCTGAGGAGCTTGAACCTGACCAGGTTGAGTTTCTGGGGACAGGGGGACCCTCAAGGGCAGACCTGAGGCAGGCTCAATTAGATTGCCCTTCCCTTGAACCCCTCAGACAGCAGGCTGCTGCTGAGGCTGCTGGGGATGCCCAAGGTACCCATACTGTGTATTGGGATGATGGACTCCTTTACTCAGAGGCTAGAGCCCCCAAGCCTGGCATGACCAGGAGGTTGGTTATACCTCTGCAGTTTAGGGGGTTCCTCCTTACCTTGGCCCATGATATTCCCCTTGCAGGACACTTAGGCCAGAACAAGACGTGGGACAGGCTTGTTTCACACTTTCACTGGCCTCACATGTCAGAGGATGTCAAGGAGTTTTGTCGCTCCTGTGTCACTTGCCAAGCCAGTGGTAAGTCAGGTGGCACAACAAAGGCCCCCCTAATACCACTACCTGTGGTGGGAGTTCCCTTTGAAAGAGTTGGAATTGATATTGTGGGTCCAATGGACCCCCAAACAGCATCTGGGAACAGATTCATACTGGTGGTAGTGGATCATGCCACCAGGTATCCAGAGGCTATTCCCCTAAGGACCACCACAGCCCCTGTGGTGGCAAAGGCCCTCATTGCAGTTTTCTCAAGAGTGGGCTTTCCTAAGGAGGTACTATCAGATAGAGGCACGAATTTTATGTCTAGCTATCTGAAAGCAATGTGGAAGGAATGTGGAGTAAACTATAAGTTTACCACCCCATATCATCCACAATGCAATGGGCTTGTGGAGAGATTTAACAAGACCCTAAAAGGCATGATAAAAGGATTACCAGAGAAGCTCAGGCGGAAATGGGACATTCTTTTACCCTGCCTGGTCTTTGCTTACAGAGAGGTCCCACAGAAGGGGGTTGGCTACAGCCCTTTTGAACTTGTTGAACCTGTTTACAGACATGACAATAAGGCTTTTTCTCTGTTGAAGAAGTGTCTTGGGACCCACCCCCATTCTTGGAGTTTTGGGGCCCTGTGGAAGTCTTTTCTTTATTTTTATCCCCACCCTTATCTTGAGGCTTGGTAGACTCCTTCTTCTGGTTACTGTCCTGATTCTTATGCCTAATCCTGGTTCTGACCCACTTGTCTGCCTTCTTTCCCAATTCTTGGGGAGAGGTCAGATCAGAGTCCACCAGGTGCTGGTGTAAGAGCTGGTTCTGACAATTACTTAGGATCTGCTCCCTCATAATCAAATTATACAATCCTGTAAAGTCATGTTCTTTGCTGCCATGTAGCCAACCCTCCAGAGCCTTAGTTGCACAATCAACAAAATCAGTCCAGTCCTGAGTCTGTGTCTTCTGGGTGTCTCTGAACTTCAACCTGTACTGTTCAGTGGTTAAGCCAAACCCATCTATTAGGACACTCTTCAGGACTGTGAGAAGTTGGCCTGATAGGTGATGTTTCCAATTCTGGAACCACCGGTTATCAGACCAAACAATCCCTTATGGTGTCTGGTTGCAAGTCAACCTTATTAGACAAGCTATCCTAGGGGTAGCATGGACTAAGCAGCCTAAAGGCTTAACTTAAGAGGTCGTGTTAAGCGAGCTGTTTTACCACATACAATCCTGTAATATCAAATGAAAGGACACCACACAAGTATATATTATAAAAATATATGTATTTATTACTAAAAACAATCCCCAGTATTCTTTATGAATAAAGGGGCACAAGCGTTAAATCAAAAGCACAGTTTAAACATACAAAGTTGACAATTATGGATGAGGGCGGGGGGCCACTCAAACCATATACTAAACAAGTGGTATAAGAGATACCAATCGAACAGTGGTTAGGCCTAGGGCCTAGGGAATCGCTGGGAGCAGTCGGGACAAGCAGTGCTGAAGTCGGGAAAAGCCCGCGGGATTCGGGTGCAGTGCGGAAAGCGCACGCATGCACCAATGTTAACCAATGGTGCGTAAAAGTTGTAGAGTTAAAGTTTAAGGACACTTCCGCTGAACCTAGAGGAACAATACTTAAGACACAGACCCTAGAGATGTGTACCAGTGTGGGAACACCGGCGGAGCAAAGTTACCTCACCCACAGGAAGCGGGTGCACAGGGTCGAAGTTGAGTCGGGTTTCGTCACGCAGGCTCTTGGTGCTTGAAGCTGAAAGGGCTGCAGGCGGGGTGAAAGAGAAGTGTCCGGTGGAGTCCAAGGGTGGACTCGAGTCGAAAAGTACCTGAAAGCAGAGGGGACAGAGTCTGGGTCACTCAGCAGTGACCAGGGTGGAACCAGGACGGAACCAGGCAATGTCGGGCGCAATCAGGTGGTCGTTGAGGAGCTTCTCTCCACTGTCACGTGGGCTCTGGGGCATCTGCGACGTCCAGGAGCGGGTCACGATCTGTCCCACGAGGGCTCTCACCGTCGGCGCAGTCGGCTTCAAGTTTGGAGCAAACAATACTTGGCAAGAGCAATCCACGCGGAACCGGGAGATTGCTTCTCACTCGAACCAGGAGGGTCAGAGTGGGGGCTCCTTTTCAGGGGAGCTGGTGCAGATCTGGAGCAACCAGAGTTGCAGGTCGAATTTCAAAGTTTGTTGGTACAGGGGCCACTAGCCGGCTGGCAAGTGACCGGGCCAACGTGTTGAGCCAAATGGAGCAGAAGGGCCCCACGCAGCACTCGTCGAGTGTGGAGGGCTGAACTTCGGTGCAAGAGTGGCTCAGGGTTGGGGCTTCTCAAACCCCGGTGTACAGCTTCGAGGGTCACTCGTGGGCTGCACGGTCAGCGTCTTGTGGTCAATTCAAGATGGCATGCCCCACGCTTCTGGTCGCCTCCACGGGTCTCAGCTCTGCAGGGACTGTGGATCGGGCTGTTGGAAGGCAGGCAAGCTTGATCTCGTCGATCTCTGTCGCTTGAGTTCCGGCAGGAACTGCGACAAAGCAGACGTCGATGGCTGGATGGTGCCTGTTTGCACAGGGTGGTCACTCCTTGACCACAAGGGAGATTCTTCAGTCTTCTACGTTGAGTAGGATGTCGAAGGGTCCAGAGTTTCGTTTCTTATGTTTCATCAGGAAATCTGAAGTGCATTGGCACTGCTCCCAGTCTTATACTAATTTTGGGGGCTGGATTACCTGCTAGGTCCCCTCCTATGGGTGGGACCCAGGAAGTGGGTGGATACACCCCCTTCCTTTGATCCAGGCCGCCCTGGCATGAGGGCTGGAGTGCCCCAGAACCGGTTTGGCCTGATTATACAAGGGGCAGCCTTGTGCGCCCCAGGCAGTGTCTGGTTTCTTTCAGACCTCCCTGCTACAATCCACTATCTCCTGTCTGGAGGGTGGTAACACCCCCCTGCGACAGGAAACCCTTTGTCCAGGCCCCATTTGGCTGAGTTTCGGTCAGCTTCAGGGGGTCAGACTCTTGTCTGTGGCAAAGGCATCCATTTTGTGGATCTAAGGTCCTTTTAGAAATTAACCGCATTTAAGTAAAGTAACATGTCTTACCCCTCTAGAGGGGTGGAATGCTATCCCCATCGCCAGAACTGGCGAGGGGATAGTATTCCAAATCGTATTACACCTTACACGACATGTTTAAAGCCAAACCAGAGTTGCTATATAACCGCAAGGATTATAATGCACTTAAGAGTATATGGTATGGCATTATCCTGAAACAGCTTAGGGAGTTGTTCCCGACAGCTGCAGACAGGCTCAGCTTATGCTAGAGCTCCATCTCACATTAAACCACGCACTCTGCCTCCAGGATTGATGAGGCCTTCCATAGGAGTGGCTCACAGGTTTATATGTGTCCAGATATAGGTTTAGATATAGGTATACTATATCTAAGTAAGGGGTGATTACACCACCTTACCCCAGCTGAGTGATCAGCCAGTTGTGTCAATTTAAGAACCAGCCAGGGGTGGCAAAATATATGCTGCAGCCCCTGGTAGGCCTTGGTGGCCCCTATGCCCTGGGCACCTATAGTGCATTATACAGGGGCTGACAAGGAGTCCATTTCCAATTGTGGTATGTACCTAGGGTACATGGAATCCATTTTACAGAGAGAGCAGATGGCCTGGGGCCCTGATTAGCAGGGAACCAGGTCAACTAAGTCAAAAAACCAGCTAAACACAGGCAAAAAATCTGGGGTAACCATAGTCAGGTAGCCACCTTCCTACAAGGACTTTGTAATTGTTTGCATCCTCATGTCTAACAGTGAGGAGCTTATCTCTCCCTTTCTCTGAAAAGGAGTACCATAAGATTGCTGCCCACTGTTCCTCAGGAACCTGCTGTACCATGCAGGCTCTCTCAAGAGCAGTTATCCACTTGTGGATGTCATCCCCTTCCTTGTAGGGGGGCACAATCTTTGTCAGGTTTCTACTATCATAGGACCTGGGTTTCTCTTTAGGAATATTGCTGCCACCAGTGGCATCTAAGCCACACAATTTTTGCTCTCTTGCCAAGGCAAGTCTAGCTTGAGCCAAGGCTACCTCCTCCCTCTCTATTTGGAGTTTGACAGCCCTCATTCTGGACCTATGCTCTATCTTCTGAGAGGCAGTCATACCTCTCTGAGATTCTCTTGAGGCACTAGAAATATGAGAGTCCCCTGAGGGAGATCTCACTCTTCTGTTGCCTGGGAGAATGATATGGTGGGATCTGGGGAGGTGCTGGCCCTCTCCATTTCCCAGTAGGTCTAAGTTGGCCTGGTTAAGCCTGGCAACTAGGACCTGGCTACCCCTCTGATCCTGATCTTCTGGGTCCTCTACATCTGAGTCCTCCTCCTCCTCTTCTTCCTCCTCTTCTCCTTCCTCTGGAGGGGTATCAGTTACAGGGGGGTTCACTCCATCTCCTGACTCTAAGGGAACTTCATTCGCCTTCTCTAAGTCATCCTGTTCTAGAATGGCTATCAGAATAGGACATGTGGGACTTCTGCCCCTTTTTAACCCTCTTGATATGCACAAGGCAATCAAGTCCTTTCGGGTTAATTTGTCATAGCTGGAAGTTGCCTTGGTAAGGTCAACTGTCACAGGAGCAGACCCTGAGGCTTTTCCTGTGTCAGACATGACTACTAGTGAGGTGTAAGTGGTGCACTTACCTACACTAAGTGTTTTCCTACTGTACCTTGCTAGTGAGTTGTAGTCAGGGTGTGCTAATCCCTTTAATCTACAACTACTAAGTTCAGTAGAACTTAAATATGCTAAGCTTTTGATTTATATGTACCTTGAGGTACTTGATGTGATCTTTCAATTTGATAAAAGATTGCAATGGTAAAACAACAGCAAGCTCAAATCCCACCGCTGCCACCAATGTGAGAAGTTGGCCTGATAGGTGATGTTTCCAATTCTGGAACCACCGGTTATCAGACCAAACAATCCCTTATGGTGTCTGGTTGTAAGTCAACCTTGTTAGACAAGCTATCCTAGGGGTAGCATGGACTAAGCAGCCTAAAGGCTTAACTTAAGAGGTCGT
This sequence comes from Lissotriton helveticus, assembly GCF_964261635.1. Lineage (NCBI taxonomy): Eukaryota > Metazoa > Chordata > Amphibia > Caudata > Salamandridae > Lissotriton > Lissotriton helveticus. The sequence goes on from NW_027612067.1 coordinate 682,843, forward strand.
GTTAAGCGAGCTGTTTTACCACATACAATCCTGTAATATCAAATGAAAGGACACCACACAAGTATATATTATAAAAATATATGTATTTATTACTAAAAACAATCCCCAGTATTCTTTATGAATAAAGGGGCACAAGCGTTAAATCAAAAGCACAGTTTAAACATACAAAGTTGCACAATTATGGATGAGGGCGGGGGGCCACTCTAACCATATACTAAACAAGTGGTATAAGAGATACCAATCGAACAGTGGTTAGGCCTAGGGCCTAGGGAATCGCTGGGAGCAGTCGAGACAAGCAATGCTGAAGTCGGGAGAGGCCCACGGGATTCGGGAGCAGTGCGGAAAGCGCACGCGTGCACCAATGTTAACCAATGGTGCGTAAAAGTTGTAAAGTTAAAGTTTAAGGACACTTCCGCTGAACCTAGAGGAACAAAACTTAAGACACAGACCCTAGAGATGTGTACCAGTGTGGGAACACCGGCGGAGCAAAGTTACCTCACCCACAGGAAGCGGGTGCACAGGGTCGAAGTTGAGTCGGGTTTCGTCACGCAGGCTCTTGGTGCTTGGAGCTGAAAGGGCTGCAGGCGGGGTGAAAGAGAAGTGTCCGGTGGAGTCCAAGGGTGGACTCGAGTCGAAAAGTACCTGAAAGCAGAGGGGACAGAGTCTGGGTCACTCAGCAGTGACCAGGGTGGAACCAGGACGGAACCAGGCAATGTCGGGCGCAATCAGGTGGTCGTCAAGGAGCTTCTCTCCGCTGTCACGTGGGCTCTGGGGCATCTGCGACGTCCAGGAGCGGGTCACGATCTGTCCCACAAGGGCTCTCACCGTCGGCGCAGTCGGCTTCAAGTTTGGAGCAAACAACACTTGGCAAGAGCAATCCATGCGGAACCGGGAGATTGCTTCTCACTCGAACCAGGAGGGTCAGAGTGGGGGCTCCTTTTCAGGGGAGCTGGTGCAGATCTGGAGCAACCAGATTTGCAGGTCGAATTTCAAAGTTCGTCGGTACAGGGGCCACTAGCCGGCTGGCAAGTGACCGGGCCAACGCGTTGAGCCAAATGGAGCAGAAGGGCCCCACGCAGCACTCGTCGAGTGTGGAGGGCTGAACTTCAGTGCAAGAGTGGCTCAGGGTTGGGGCTTCTCAAACCCCGGTGTACAGCTTCGAGGGTCACTCACGGGCTGCACGGTCAGCGTCTCGTGGTCAATTAAAGATGGCGTGCCCCACGCTTCCGGTCGCCTCCATGGGTCTCTGCTCTGCAGGGACTGTGGATCGGGCTGTTGGAAGGCAGGCAAGCTTGATCTCGTCGATCTCTGTCGCTCGGGTTCCGGCGGGAACTGCGACAAAGCAGATGTCGATGGCTGGATGGTGCCTGTTTGCACAGGGTGGTCACTCCTTGACCACAAGGGAGATTCTTCAGTCTTCTACGTTGAGTAGGATGTCGAAGGGTCCAGAGTTTCGTTTCTTATGTTTCATCAGGAAATCTAAAGTGCATTGGCACTGCTCCCAGTCTTATACTAATTTGGGGGGCTGGATTACCTGCTAGGTCCCCTCCTATGGGTGGGACCCAGGAAGTGGGTGGATACACCCCCTTCCTTTGATCCAGGCCGCCCTGGCACGAGGGCTGGAGTGCCCCAGAACTGGTTTGACCGGATTATGCAAGGGGCAGCCTTGTGCGCCCCAAGCAGTGTCTGGTTTCTTTCAAACCTCCCTGCTACAATCCACTATCTCCTGTCTGGAGGGTGGTAACACCCCCCTGCGACAGGAAACCCTTTGTCCAGGCCCCATTTGGCTGAGTTTCGGTCAGCTGCAGGGGGTCAGACTCTTGTCTGTGGCAGAGGCATCCATTTTGTGGATCTAAGGTCCTTTTAGAAATTAACCGCATTTAAGTAAAGTAACATGTCTTACCCCTCTAGAGGGGTGGAATGCTATCCCCGTCGCCAGAACACCTTACACAACATGTTTTGATAAAGCCAAACCAGAGTTGCTATATAACCGCGAGGATTATAAGGCACTTAAGAGTATATGGTATGGCATTATCCTGAAACAGCTTAGGGAGTTGTTCCCGACAGCTGCAGACAGGCTCAGCTCATGCTAGAGCTCCATCTCACATTAAACCACGCACTCTGCCTCCAGGATTGATGAGGCCTTCCATAGGAGTGGCTCACAGGTTTATATGTGTCCAGATATAGGTTTAGATATAGGTATACTATATCTAAGTAAGGGGTGATTACACCACCTTACCCCAGCTGAGTGATCAGCCAGTTGTGTAAATTTAAGAACCAGCCAGGGGTGGCAAAAGATATGCTGCAGCCCCTGGTAGGCCTTGGTGGCTCCTATGCCCTGGGCACCTATAGTGCATTATACAGGGGCTGACAAGGAGTCCATTTTCAATTGTGGTATGTACCTAGGGTACATGGAATCCATTTTACAGAGAGAGCAGATGGCCTGGGGCCCTGATTAGCAGGGAACCAGGTCAACTAAGTCAAAAAAACAGCTAAACACAGGCAACAAATCTGGGGTAACCATAGTCAGGTAGCCACCTTCCTACAGTGTCTAGTGGGGAAGTACCACTTCTAGACATGGCTGTACGTGTGCTGTTATGTTATGTTATGTTGTTATGTTAAGTAGCTTTTATATAGCGTACGGCTACATCCAGCAATTTGGCCGCAACAGGGTCGTCCGCCGTGTCAAGGTGGAAGTTGAAATCACCGGCCACAACACAATGCTGTGTGGTCAGCGCCAGCTCAGAGACGGCTGTCTGCAGATCCTCCAAAAAGGAACCCACCGGGCCTGGTGGTCTATAAACCAACAACCCCTTCAAGGCCTGACCTGGGGACAGTCTGAGCGTGAAGGCGAGCGACTCGGCATTCCCAATGGAGTTCAGGGGAAGCACCGAGCAGGAGACGCTCTTTTTCACCACAACCGCCACTCCCCCTCCCCTGCCCTTAACTCTGTCCTGCCGGAAGATATTGTACGCAGGAGGAATGGCTGAGAAGACGTCCGGATTGGAAGCCTCTCCCAGCCAAGTTTCGGTCAGTAGCAAGCACAGGGGATTTTCCCTGACCAGAAGATCGTAAATGTGCAGGGCGTGGCGCCCTACCGACCTCGTGTTCAGCAGCAGGCAAAGATGCTTCACGCCAGCTGTTGCCGGGTGAGGAACCGTAGCACAAATCCAGGAAGGCGTCCAACCACAGCCCGGACAGCGTCGTTTGCCCCTAAACCGCCCCGGGAAAATGGAGCGGCAAGAGCTAGAATGGCCCCGCATGTCCCGCAATGACGCAGAGGAATAGCAAATCATCTCAGCCAGAGTATTGCCGGACCGGGGTCCCCCGCCGCCCCGACGCCTCCGGGACGCTGACGGGCGCAGACGGGCAGGACTCCGGCACGACTCAGGCTAAGCGAGGGCGTCCACCTGCGCGTCACGCTGCGCGTGAGGGAGCGACTTTAAGTAGGCGCTCCAATCAAGCCTGAGCGTGCGAGTCCGCTCCAAGATGGCGGCCGCCGCTGGCTGAAGTAGCCCAAACAAAGATGGCGCCCAAAATGACCCCCAGGACCCGGACCCACCAAAGTGGTGGTGCTTGGCAGGCAGAAAATGCCGTTTTTAAGGTGCAGGTAAGGGGAGAAGGGGGCGCTGGCAGCAAGCAGGCAGGCTAAAATCAGGGAAGAATGAAACAGAAAAACGAACCCAAATGCAAAACAGGAAGTTTTAAAAAGTACTCGGCGCTAGTAGCAGCGCTAGTAGCAGCGCCAGCGCGGCGAAGTGGTAGATGGCTGTGAGGGTGCTGGTGTGTGATTGGCTGGAGTTGGCTGGGATACCAGGATCCAGGATGTCTGGATGGGTCTGCCCAGTGGTGAGTGCTCAGATCAGCATGCTGATGTGAGGGGAGGGCTGCACCTGGTTCCTGATGGGGCTGGGCTTTCCCCACACAATGCTGGCCCCGCCCCCTGTGGTGCGTCTAACGACCCTAGCCCTGCCAGTGAATAGAGTGAGGTGATGAGCACATCAAGGGTGCTCCAAAACCAGCTGTGACTGTTTTCTCCCCCACCCTGCACCTACAGACAAAGGAATGTGGTGCATAAAAATGGGGCTGTGTCGCCACACAAACTGTTCTCTGCCAGGATCCTGCCTGAGGGGGCTGCTGCTGTTGCTGGGGCCAGGAAGACCGCCACTTGGATTATCTCCCTGCCTGGAGACCCAGTGAGCTGGCTCTGGGCCCAGCCTTGCCCCCTGCCTGCTTTAAGGAACTTTGCTGTGCCCCTAGCGCTTGGGAGCGCTGTGCCTGCACCCCTAGCGCTGAGAGCGCTGCGAATCGTCTTTGAGCGCTGGGAGCGCTTTACTTTCCCTTTTCGTGGCTGCCCACGCCACTTTTTGCCGATTTGACAGTCCCCTGGCAGGTGCCCACCCTGCCAAGGACCTTGTGCTTTACCCTGTCACGAGCGCTTTGGGAGCGCTTTATTGAGCTTAAGGCCGGTGCCCACCCGGCATTGCCCTGTGAAGTTTTCCCCGTCGCCGCCCGGCCGTACAGGAAGTCAGGCAGGCCGTGACCTCATTCCCCAGGCCGCGCTCTGATTGGCTGCCAGCCCGGGACAGGAAGGAGGGAGCCGGAAGCTACCGGGAGCCGACCCTGGGATCCGGTGCACTCACCCAGGAGAGAGAGAAGCCTTCTGTCCAGCAGCGGGGCAACCGTGGTGTGGGGAGAGCCCCGCAGCTGCCGAGGAAGAGAAGGAGCCTGGAGACCCTGGGAGCGCCCACCAGAAACCGGGTAAGTGGGGCTCGGTGTTCCCGTCTAGGGAGGAGGGCGTCGGGGCACATTGCCGGCGCCCGCCCTCCCCTCCAGTACCAGGGCTTTGTTGTCAAAGAGCCTGAGAGGCCCCGGGGGGGCCTCCCTGCAGATTTGAGCCCTGGGCGGGCTCCTACGTTACTGGGGCATTTCTTCAGGGCCGCGAGAGGCTCTGGGTGGCATCATTTCCTTTCGAGTCCCCCGAAGAGGGACTCCAACGCCCAGAGCCATTTGTTCTCTTGAGTCCCGGAGGGACTCCAACGGCCGTATTTTGTGTATGAGCCTGAAAGGCTCAAGGGGGCATTTTGATTTACTGAGAGCCCACGAGGGGCTCAGGCACCACAACTATCTTTGAGAGCCCAGAGATTCTCAGGGGCCATTTGTTTATTCAGAGCCCAGCGAGGCTCCAAAAAGGGGACAGTCATTTCTACAGAGCCTGTGACACTCAGTAACACCAGCAAGTAGCAAACACAGTAAAACATTTTGGCCTGTATCTTTCCGCCGTCTTTGTAAGCCTGTGACACTGTGAGTTTCAGGAATTCCACAAGCAGCACTATAGGTGGACTCACTACTAGTACATACATAGTCAGATAGTACTAAAAAATGCCTTTTTACTTTTTTCTCTTGTTTTGCAAAAGAAATTACTGGTACGTGAACTTGTGGTAGCCGCCATAATGGCAGCTCACTCAGCTTTAACCCAAGAAATACAGACACAGGCCATGATGATGCAGACTCGCAGTACTTTAAGCAGTACATGCAGGTGGGAATAGGAATGTCTTACTTTTCTATAGGGGTGGCACTGCCACTGGCCATACTTCATCCACTCAGCGTCTGCGCTACTACATCATACACCTCTGCTATCGACGAGGAGGATAAAGAAGATAACATCCAGGCTTACAAAGTACGTCTATGATTCTTCTTAATGTCTCAAATGTACCAAAATTTCTTTTTGTTAACAACCAACTTACACCCTTTTCATTATATTTTGGAAACCGCTGTATTCTTTCTTATGTTGAATTGCATTCAACAAAACCATTTTTTACAGTCATAAATAAATATTAAGACTCGCTCGTCCTTCGTTTCACTCTTCTTTAGCTTTTCGTTCTTCACATCCCTAAACTACATCTGATCTGATATGACTTGGCTTTAAAATAAAAATTGGCCAGCTGAGTTCAAGTGAAATAGAGGGGACCATTGGTTACCAGAGAAGTACAGCCACTAATGCTATTACAAGTCAAGGTTGACTGTCTTCTCCGTGATAGCCCAAAAAGTAGTTATAAATTAGTAAATGTTCTTGACAGTACAGTGTACTTATACTAGTGTACTGTGTACTACTGTACAGTACATCATACACTCCTTTACGAGCCTACTCAAAAAAAATATAATAAGTAAGTAGTATAATAACTTACCACCATCCGCCGCCGCTGAGCCTTCCCCCCCAGCTCCTCCTGTTGGCACCGCCGCATCCAGAGTGGACCCCTCCGCACTGCTGGCCCCAGCACGGATGGTCATCTGTGCCGCATCAGATGTTGTGACGTCTAGGAAAAACATGTCATATTTTCAGATGCCATACACAACCCCCTATTTTGTCTCGTAATGGAAGGAAATGTTACATAACACATTTTGTATTACTGGGATTGAAAAAATGTTACGGTTTTGGGGAGGGTGTTAACCTTTTAGATGCTTATTCCATTAAATGCTACACTTCTTCTTTTGACAACTGATTAATGCTTGCTTAACGTGCACCATTTTTCTCATTACAGAAAGAAGATTCCATTGCCCTTCAGCCAGACGATTCACCAACTACTACTGAGTCACCACCAGCAGTACTTAAGTACTTTAAAGAAGGTGGGGGCTCACACACAGTTATTCTACTAATTTCCTGTGTCTGTTAGTGTTAACTATTTTTAAGTTAGAGTCATACTAATTTCATTCATGGGAATGTTGTTTAAAGTAAACTTTAACGTCATCTTCATCCATAAGAATACTACGCTATTAAAAAAAAAGAAATAATGTTTTCATTTCTCAATTGAAAATAAAAATTAAAAACTAACACTGTGTGGTTTTTGTTCACGAGTGAGTGAGCGGAATGGTTTGAACTACTGCACTTGGCAGTCATGTTTCAGTAACTCAGATAGGCCAGGACTCGGAGGTAGTCTCTCTTCTTCTGTTCTTCTGGGTCGTAAAATCATTGGTCAGACATTCTAGATAGTCGGTCAGGGGAATGGGGGTTCAACTTCTGTTCGGACTGAGGTATGTCGAAAGTCGAACTGCACCTATCATCAACAATGTCCTATTTATCTTGTTCATACTTCTTTGTGTGAAGAATAGTCCCTGAAACAGTAGCGGTATGGGATGTGCTCCTCTCAAATCAAAAAGGCAACTGCTACCTTTTACTTGGTGTAAACAATGACATTTTGTTGTTGGAAATTGTCAAAGCACTTACATTAAGAAGACTGGAATAGACAGCAAGGGCAACCCAGAGGACTGCACTCAGTGCCTAGAGCTATTGCTGTATCAGATTTTTGTTTCACACCGTTTGCCGAATGGACAAGCTTAGCTACCTACACAGACTGACTCATAATTGTAAATAGTAGTAGCACAGAGAGTGATGGTAGAGGCAGGATAAGAATGTAGAAAGTAGTCCACATTAGAAGAAGATCAAAGACTATTTTGTAAAACATAGAATTATTAGGAACCAGTTTGTAATGAATAGGAGCTGTAAAAGTTAGGGAAGTATAAGTATTAATATAACAATAGAACAACTTACTGGGGCCAGCAGAAGAGCCTGCAAGGGACTGCTCCTGTTCACCTTCTGCCACCGGAGTCTCTGTCACCGTCGCCTTGCCCCTGGGAGGTCCTGGTGATCATGAAATAATGAAACACAACATGGATGATTGTTTTTTGGGAAATATTTGATTTCTTTGTACTCAATCTAAAATTATGTCAGGGAAACAAATTGCATCTGATCTGGTCAAGTCCCCCATTCACACCTTCATTCATACTACCGTGCTTCCCATTAGACTCACAGACATTCCGCACCCCGCTCCAGATAGGGGCGGTGCCAGAGTTCTTGGAGCGAAAGGCAAAATTCAATTTGCCTGCAAAGAGAACCCCAGGAATTGCTATTAAAAGTTGTTTACTGCAACTACACGGAACCTCATAAGGCCTTCCCACACCTTATGGAAAGCTCCGTCCCCCCCCACCTCAAAGTGCATCTCTCTGGTGGTCTGCGAGGTGCTGCCTGTTTTCTCCCACTGAACAACCAAACAACACATGGCAGAGGCCTTGAGAGGCAGAACTGCCGCGGCCATCCTGTGAGTCTGATGTTAGCTCAGTGCCCCCAAGTCCCCCATTCACACCTTCATTCATACTACCGTGCTTCCCATTAGACCCACAGACATTCCGCACCCAGCTCCAGATAGGGGCGGTGCCAAAGTTCCTGGCGCTCAAGGCAAAATTCAATTCACCTGCAAAGAGAACCCCAGGAATTGCTATTAAAAGCTGTTTACTGCAACGACAAGGAACCTCATAAGCCCTTACCACACCTTATGGAAGGCTCCGCCCCCACCTCAAAGTGCATCTCTCTGGCGGTCTGCGAGGTGCTGCCTGTTTTCTCCCACTGAACGACCAAACAACACATGGCAGAGGCCACGAGAAGCAAAACTGCCGCGGCCATCCTGTGAGTCTGATGTTAGCTCGGTGCCCCCAAGTCCCCCATTCACCCCTCTTTCACACCATTCATAGCCCAGTCCACAGACTGCACACACACTGCAGGCATCCCCGACTATGCCTCTATATATAGCAAAGAGGTGAATGATGTCATAAAGCCTGCGAGACCCAGGGGTGTGATGTAGTACATGATGTCACAAACCTGCCAGGGTCAGGGGTGTGGTGTAGGAGATGACATCACAACCGATTGATGGGAAATGCTGATAACACTCAAGGCTGCCTTTGGGGACCAGTGATACATTATGTTGGTAGATATAGGTCCATCTTTCGCATAACATCACGGAAGCAGAAGATTGAGCAAAGGAAGTCAGTTACAATAATCGTATTATTAAGGTTTCCTGTTTTCTCTTTATTGCATACATGTTAACAGAATCTGTAAAATCGATGGTGAGATGGGCCTAGTGTACTGCACAGGAATGCACAGCTTGTCATTCTGTTTCTTCCTATCTGCTCTGCCCATTTCACAGGTGTGATTCAGGTATTCAAATGGCAGGGTGGCATCTAAGGGTTAGAAGACACCTTACATCAGTCTTCTGCACTGACTAGCAGAGCCTGGCAGCGGTCTTATGGCTGGGCTCTGAGTCTTCGTCTGTGTTAGCCTGTCTGCTGGCCTGGCCTCCCATAGACTCCTTCTTGTGTAACTATGCACGGCTTCAAGAGCATTGCACACACACATGCATTCAATAGAAGGTAGTTCTGGATACCCTGGGGGGTCAAGGTGCACAAGGAATATGTAGTCTTGGGATGTACTGTTTTCTACTCCCAAAATCAAGATACCACACAAAGCTGCTGGCTGCTTCAACCTTAAAAAAATGAATGTTTTGTGCAAGAGGCATTCCAAATGTAGAATTTGCATTCCATACATAGTTCGAACGTTCCAAATTAGAAGCGCTGTTCCAATCTACATTCTAAAGGAATTCTTTCAATTCCAAATTAGAACTCTCATTCCAAACTTAGAACATCCTTTACAAAATAGAACTGTCAATCTTAGAACTCAAATGTTATTTGAGCAAAAAGCCTGGACATTACATCATGCCTTCATTGTGACACCAAAAACACCTTCATTAACTCTATATATACCAAAGAGGTGAATGATGTCATAAAGCCTGCCAGACCCAGGGGTGTGATGTAGTACATGATGTCACAAACCTGCCAGGGTCAGGGGTGTGGTGTAGGAGATGACATCACAACCGATTGATGGGAAATGCTGATAACACTCAAGGCTGCCTTTGGGGTCCAGTGATACATTATGTTGGTAGATATAGGTCCATCTTTCGCATAACATCACGGAAGCAGAAGATTGAGCGAAGGAAGTCAGTTACAATAATCGTATTATTAAGGTTTCCTGTTTTCTCTTTATTGCATACATGTTAACAGAATCTGTAAAGGCGATGGTGAGATGGGCCTAGTGTACTGCATAGGAATGCACAGCTTGTCATTCTGTTTCTTCCTATATGCTCTGCCCATTTCACAGGTGTGATTCAGGTATTCAAATGGCAGGGTGGGATCTAAGGGTTAGAAGACACCTTACATCAGTCTTCTGCACAGACTAGCAGAGCCTGGCAACGGTCTTATGGCTGGGCTCTGAGTCTTCGTCTGTGTTAGCCTTTCTGCTGGCCTGGCCTCCCATAGACTCCTTCTTGTGTAACTACACACGGCTTCAAGAGCATTGCACACACACATCCATTCAATAGAAGGTAGTTCTGGATACCCTGGGGGGTCATGGTGCCCAAGGAATATGTAGTCTTGGGATGTACTGTTTCCTACTCCCAAAATTAAGATATCACACATAGCTGCTGGCTGCTTCAACCTTAAAAAAACATGTATGTTTTGTGCAAGAGGCATTCCAAATGTAGAATTTGCATTCCATACATAGTTCGAACGTTCCAAATTAGAAGCGGTGTTCCAATCTACATTCTAAAGGAATTCTTTCAATTCTAAATTAGAACTCTCATTCCAAACTTAGAACATCCTTTACAAAATAGAACTGTCAATCTTAGAACTCAAATGTTATTTGAGCAGAAAGCCTTGACATTACATCATGCCTTCATTGTGACACCAAAAACACCTTCATTACAAGTTTGTAAATTCGATTTTGCGCAGAAACTGGAGTTTCTGATCTAAGGGGTGTTGCAAAAAGAGTAACAGTACTGCACTTTGTGGGTTTCTCATGGACACATTTGGTCAGGTAAAACCTTATGAAACTTGTCCATGGAAAACAGCTCTGTGCTTGGGAAAAACCCAACAAAATCTGGGCAGAAAGGTGGACATCAGCTATAATTCTCCCGTGCTGAGAGGTAATTGCCTAGCAGTGCAATATTCTGCAACGTTGAATGTTTAAACACTACAGTATCGTCGATTGAAGTTATGACATTTCTGATGAGCTGGGCCTTCCTGCGTGCTGTCTGGGCAAGACTGGTCTAGAGCCAGGCATGAGCACCAACATCATATTTAACCTTGACAGCCTCCATGCTCAATAATGGACCCCATAATATATCTCAGATTATATAAGAAGAGTGGCTAGGGCTCATTTCCAGCCTCCAGGTACATGTCTGACTCCTATTTGTGACATTTTGAGGTGTTTGGTGTCAAATTCTTTTTTTTCCATTATAGCTTCTAGATATCAGAGTCACATCAGATTTCTAGTTCTGGACCCAAGAAGACCATAGTATACCTCAGATGACATACCAAGAGTGTCTAAGACCCATTTCTGGCCTCCAGGGGTGACTTTTTGAAGTTTTTGGGTTTAAGGGGGCAAAGTGACTTTTTCCACCCAGCCCAATGTTCTCAAAATCGGGTACGATATCAGGTGTTTCCCTTGGCTGGTAGCGGAAAAAAAACTTTATATAATATCAAAGTTATATATATCACATGAAAGCATCAGAGCTGACCTTTCTAACAAGTGTATTCGTATCTTGCGCACTCAAACAGTGTCTCTGATATCCATTCTGAGCTATTTGGAAAATTAGCAAATCTTGTCAAAAAAATGTTTTGGACGATTTTTGCTAATTTTCAGTATCAACCCACCTGACTGTTTTTGGGTCCCTGTGGCCACCAGGACCCTATATTATATCTCAGGTGATATAGCAAGAGTGTCTAGGGCTCATTTCCAGCCTCCAGGTACATGTCTGAGTCCTATTTCAGACATTTTGAGGTGTTTGGTGTCAAATTCATTTTTTCCATTATAGGCCTTAGATATCAGAGTCACATCACATTTCTAGTTCTGGACCCAAGAACACCATAGTATACCTCAGATGACATACCAAGAGTGTCTAAGACCCATTTCTGGCCTCCAGGGGTGACTTTTTGAAGTTTTTGGGTTTAAGGGGGCAAAGTCACTTTTTCCACACGAGGTCGTGGAACTCGGAGCTGGGTAAAAGTTTAGCTTGAGTGCCCTCCCCATGGAGGTCAAAAATGTTATTGCATCAAAATCATTTAAAAACTATATAGGTGTAATTGTAGTGCCCTGAATTCTATATGGCTGCATTTGCACCGTTCTAGGTATTTACAAAATGAATTTCTAACACTTTTGAAGTCTCCATGAAGTGAAAAATGACCAAGTCCTAAAACTTCACTGGTGCATCAAAGTGGTCAAAAAAGGTCAACATTGGGTTAAAATTAACAAAACATAGTGCTGCAGTGGTCCAATAGCAGGCTAAAGACATAACGAATGACACAGAATGAACAGTTTTACTAAACACTTTGAAAATTCGATTTTCAATTTCAGGGGGACAAGGTCATGGAAGTCATGGAACTCCGAGCTGGGTAAAAGTTCAGCTTAAGGGCCCTCCCCATGGAGGTCAAAAATGGTATTACATCAAAATCTTTTAAAAACTATATAGGTGTAATTGCAGTGTCCTGAATGCTATGTAACTGCATTTGCACTGTTCTGTGTGCCTCCAAAATGAATTTCTAACACTTTTGAAGTCTCCATGAAGTGAAAAATGACGAAGTACAAAGACATCATTGGTGCATGAAAGTGTTTAAAAACGGTCACAAATGCATAAAAATGAAAAAAACAAAGTGCTACACTGGCCCAATAGCAAGCTAAACACACAATGAATGACCCAGAATGAATATATTTACAAATTACTTGGAAAATGCTATTTTAAATTTCAGGGGGACGAGGTCACAGAAGTCATGGAACTCCGAGCGGGGTAAAAGTTCAAACTTTCCACCCCTCATGGAGGTCAAAATTTTTAATCCATCAAAATCATTTAAAAACTATATAGGTGTGATTGGAGTGTCCTGATTGCTATATAGGTGCATTTGCACTGTCCTGTGTGCCTCCAAAGTGACTTTCTAACACTTTTGAAGTCTCCATGAAGCAAAAAGTGACTAAGTCCAAAGACCATTTGGAGCATCAAAGTGTTCAAAAACGGTCAAAAATGCATAAAAACGAAAAAAAACAAGTGCTACAGTGGCCCAATAGCATGCTAAACACACAATGAATGACACAGAATGAATAGTTGTACACATTACTTTGAAAATGCAATTTTAAATTTCAGGGGGACAAGGTCACGAAAGTCATGGAACTCCGAGCGGGGTAAAAGTTCAACCTTTCCCCCCTTAAGGAGGTCAAAATTTTAATACATCAAAATCATTTAAAAACTATATAGGTGTGATTGCAGTGTCTTGGATACATCCCACATGAATTTTAAACACATTAGGAGCATCTCTGATCAAAATAACCATAAAAATCCCAAAGCTGCATCAGTGCTTCAAAGTGCTCCAAAACGGTCAAAAATGGACGAAAATGAAAAATATTCTCCATATCTGAGTTTTTATAACATTCCTTAGATAATGTATATCTTGAATTAGTTTTAAATCCTTTTATTAAAAAGTTTCTTTTCTATGCTGCACTGGTGCAACGCCTCAAGTCTGAGAAGCTGCACCAGTGCAGCCGAAGCAGCACTGGTGCAGCCGAAGCAGCACTGGTGCAACAAGAGTCAAGCTGGTAGCCTGACCTTTGACCAATCCGAGAAAAAAAAAGGTGTTTTTTTCCCTGGGCCCCTCCCCCAAACGAAAACACATTGACCTGAAGCCTAAGTGTATTCTGAGTCATAAAAAGTTTATTAGATGAAAAAATATTGTACAGGCACTTTTTTGCACAAAAAGTCACTTTTTGGCACTTTTTTGAGAGAAATAAAATAGTTCGCAGATTTTTTTTAAATCGACCGAATAAAAAAAAAATGCTCTTGTTGGATGGCTTTGGACATAAGGCCGCATAAACAAAAGGAATTTTTCAAATATCTGTTTTTCTCACTTTTTTATTGCTGTTTGAAATTTCTGACTTGACTTTTTGCATCATTGGTGATGCATGTGTTTAACATTGAGCTTGGGAAAATTGAAAAAAAAATAGACTTTGGGGATTGTTTACTAGGGCAAGTGATACATCAAATTAAGACTCATATTAAACTGAACCTCAAGCTGAAAAAAAAAACAAAATAGCATTTACGATCACTTTTTTATAAGCGACTTTAACAATTGTTTTTTAGCTATATTAAAAAACAAGGTAACGCCGTAAATTTTAGAAAAGAGATTTTTTCAAAGTAAAACATAGGTGTGACCTGCCTTCACATTAGGCTTCATAAACAAAAGAAAAAACATCTCTATGTGTTATATTCACTTTTTAATAACACATTTTCGTTTTAGGCACAAGCAAAAAGCAGCATTGGTGATGCATGTGTTTTTCAATGGGGTTTTTTAAAGTCTACCAAAATACGGTTTACCAATACATTTTCATTATTTTCTCTTTGGTATCTCATTATGCACATGTTAATAAACAGGTTCATGCATTATTAGCTAAATAGCATAAAAACACACTGAATTATTAACAATAATCTTTGAGATTCGGGTGACCAGATGGCCGGAAATCGAAAATCGCCTCGTATGGATTCAACTTCCATTTCGTGCACTTTCTATGTGGGCCACATGCATAAGAATTGGTACAATAATGCATACGAATCTTAGCTAGAATCTGCAATTGAAATTAAGTCTTTAACTTATATGCTTCAAGAATTATAGGGCACATTCTGCTATGTATAATATCCTATCCATTTCAATGGGACGACCAGATGGCCGCAAATTGAAAATCGCGTCGTATGGAAAGAAAATTTAGCTTGAAACAACCTGGAAAGAAAGGAATGGGAAACGAAATCAGTAAGCCACTGATGAACACAAACTTTTAATTAACATAACAAGCAAGGAACAATAACGCTAGAAACAAGAACGGTAAACTGTAGAAAATGAAAGTCAACAGAACATTCCTCCCCCCCCCCACCCCCCCCCCCACATTCTGGAACCTTCCAAAATAGGGCAGGGTTACGGCTACGCCCAACTGGCGGCAACCCATATAAGGCGGGCCCTGCTGCCAACACTTGGTCAGGAAATCTTAACATATGGGGGAGCCGGAGGAGAGGCAGGGGCCAGCGGAGTCCAGCCGCAGCGGCCCTGGGTAGTTGCAGGTAGTCCCGCCACATGTCCACCCGGTCCGACCACCCATGGCCAGGGACCGACGGGGGGCCAACTGAGGCCGGCTGCAGCCGATAACCTAAGGAAGCCCGGTCCAGAGAAGAACGAGACACCTCTTCCTTTTCCCCTCCGTGACAGCCGCAGCAGCTCTGGGCGGCGGGATGTCCTGTCCATACCTCTGCAGAAATTTGTCCAAGTTGGGCTGGGAGGGAGAGGCGACGCGGACGAGCCTCTCCCACCTCCACGGATAGGAGGTCTCCCAGCCCCCGGCCCAACGCCGAACTCCCCCAGCCAGGCGGTGGTGCCATATTTTCGTAGCACCGAACATACCATGGTGGTGCCCCAGTACTTGCGCAGCACCGAACGTGCAACGGTGCCCATATTTTCGGAGCACCGAATATGCAATGACTGCACCGATACTTGCGCAGCACCGAACGTGCGCCGCAGGTGGCCATACCTCCGTAGCACTGGGCATGGGCCTTGTGGAGCACAGGGTGTGGAGAGACCATCGTGCATGCCCATGAAAGAGAACGGCCTAGAGTGCACCGGGAGAAGGAGACGGCGCGAACGAGTCTCCCTTGCCCCCCCCAGGCGGGGGCATCACAGCCGCACCCCAGCCGAATGTCCCGCTTCCACAACACAGAGTTCCACTCCCTATTTTGTCCTCAGAAAGGTCTCTTCCACTCTTGCAGACTCGATGAGAGGGGACTGCTGCAGGGCCTCAAAATGGCGTCTGGGTCCGCTGGAAGGCGGGTCTCGGCCGCTAGAGTAACTTTGAACAGCAATGTAACTCGGTCGCTTGCCCACCGGGACACGAGCCCCCACCTCCGACAACATCTCCACAGCCTTGAAGAGTCTGCAAAGGTACCCGGCGGAGCCCTCGGCCCCTGCAGGCTTCCGGTAAGGGACAACTGCCTTGATCGCCAACAAAATAAACATGACATTGCCACTCCTTCTGTTAGCATGAATTCTTGAACTGCCGAAAAGGACTCTGGTCCAACTGCCGGTTGTAGGAAACTTTTTCCTGATGCTACTTCCGGACTGACCCGGCCCCGCCCAAAATGGCGCAGGTATCAATAGGAACTTACGAACACCTCGTGGTGTTTCTTTTTGCTAAATAAAAAAAAACTTGATGTTCTGAGACATGTATATGATCCTTTGTACACTTGACAAGAAGAAAGGAGAGCTCACTCGACGAACATGTAAAAAGGATCCCGTTAAAAATGATGATTACAAATGTACAATGTATTATATTTTTTATATATATATAGCTGATGTATAACCTCGCTTATGACGCACGCACACGGTATGCATATAGGAAATCTGATTGCAACTAGTCTGACTATGCTTCTAAATTATGAAATAAATGCCCCCGAACCCCCCCAGCCAGTTGATAGACGTTTTAGTTTGCTACAAATGAATTGATAAAACTTTCTAATGTTTTTTATTGCTGCAAAACAACACCCCCCACTGTACGCACTTTAGCCATTGCCGTGTCCGGCCAAATACGACTGCACCCTCATAAATCCACGTACTATGATTTTGCAAAAATAAAGGTTTTCGAAATTATGAACGGGTATTGCATGCTTTATTTGAAATATGGGATCGGCGGGAGAGTTCTTTTCTGTGCACCCTACCCTGCTCTCTCTTTAAGGTTATTAGAAGATGGTTGCCCAGCCCCGGAGGAAGGATCGGATCTACGACACGATACTCTGCCTTCAAGGTACGCGACTGACTCATGAACTCTCGCGTGGAGAAAAGACCTTGACTTCTGAGGATGGGTAAAACGAAACGGTATAAATAATGGAATGTAAAAGAAGGGTAAAATAAAACGATGTAAATGTTATAAAGTACGACGCTCAAAGGTATTAGGGAACAGAGCTGACCAAAGAACTGAAGAACCTTAGAACGTCACAGCATTGAAGGAGATTTAAGGATCCCGATAGTGAGATACATCTACTAACTAGATACCTCGCACTAGGTACCTCTGGTTTCCTTTTTACGTTTCCCTGCACACGACCTATAAGGACACACTGCCCCCCCCCCCCCGACTCCAGAAACCATACCCCAGGGATTCTACCCCGAGGAGGAAAGACGAGTATGAGGTAAGTAAAGGACTCTCGAATCCATGTATTTGATATGCACGAATGTTGTCCCCCTCCCTTCCCCTCTTTTCCCTCCCTCTACAGGTTACATCAGGGGCCGCAACCGAGGTATGGCGAAGATCTGAAGCCTTGCACCGTCTGATACGCGAAGCGGACCAACGCTGCAAGGTGGCGCCTAAGCACGCCCACAAACTACTCACGTAGCAAACGAGCCCATAAATTTAGTATGATCTGATGAAAAATGATCACCCTTAACCCATGCTGCACGAATGAACCCATGTCACGTATGATTCGAAACTATGAGAGAATGTGTGTGTGTGACTGAAGCGTTGACTCAACTGGTCGAAGGACCAAGAATGCAAGAAAGTGCGACACAGTGGTACCCGTTTTCCTTTTTCTCAAAGCATGTCCCCTCTACCCTGTCTAATGCTCGTCCACCTCAAACTGCATGCTTTCAAGATTCTAACGCAGACCCGTAAATGTCCTTTGCTGTGTAATGCACTAAATAGCCTTTCTTAAATACACTGCCACTCTCCATGTCGCACGTGTACTATTTAGCCTGCTGTTGCACTCTCTCTCTCTCTCTCTCTCTCCTTCACACTCCCACTCTTCCGAGCGATTAGCTCCGAAATTGGCAGACTGCCACCCCTAGCGCACCACCCAATTGGCTCCAAATACCGCCAGTATTTGCACAAAACTTGTCTTTAATAAAATCACCATGAGACCGTGTCACTACCTCTCCTTTCTGCTAAATTGACGAAACCGAGAATTGGCCATAAGGGAAAGGACAGGTAAGACGACTGAGGTTCCCTAATCTGACCCGTAATGAGGGAACTACATGTCAGCGGCTCCTATTATGAGATAAAATGCCTCAGATGACGCGACCTTCCCCGTTCCGAATTGTCGCAATACCCAAACCGTAAAGGTAATCGAAACCTCCCCATCTTCCCAGGACGCACCCAGTATTGCGTTCAGTTGCCCCCGATAAGAGTTTTTAACTATCCTTCACCCCCCGATCGTAAGAGATGGGTCGACTTGCGACTAACGCAGGCCAGCTGTGGTCCCTAGAAATGATTTCTTCGATAGGCAAATTTCAGAGTTTGGAATTCGAGAAATGCCACTGAACGCTCACCAACTGAACTGTGGCCTTCTGCCGATAGTACCCTTATAACCCAAAGTAAGATGATGCCCCCCCATCACAGTTTTCTATGTCCCTAGTTATTTTCCCATGAGACCCCCGTCTTTTCTAATTTAGTAATCAGGCCGCGAGAGGCTGCATAGGAACCAGAATGATGTTTTACAAAGTTAAAGATTAGACCGAAGCGAAGAAAACCATTACAATGAACCTTGTCGAAAGCGAAAATGTTTAGTTAAAAGGCAGGATGCATTGATAAAATGAAAGATGTTTAGCCTATGTTCGTCCCTCAGCGAGATACCTATTAGTACCATGTTGATAGCTCACAACACCCTTTTGTAAATATAAACCCCTAGAGAACGGTATAGCTTTGTCAGGCTTGTATTACGAAGGTGGGTCTCCATCAGATGAACTGTCGTGACTATAGTAAACAGTTGTGAAGGAAAGTCATAGTAAATCCAGCAGGCCCACCATCGATCATTTATATGTCAGTTGTGAACCCTAATATAACGGACGTTTCTATTGTCATTTACCTGGAGCTGGGAGAGAAATAGACTTGTGTGATTACCTTCCTCTGCCCATTCTCTAAAGACTGTCTTTTCAAACTCCTTCAAGGGTACAGCTGTCGGAGGAAAGAAGGACCGGATGTGGGAGCACGTGGCCTGACTACAGACTATGGAACGTCTGCGGCATGGGCCAAGGCGAGACTGCGACAGAACGGAGCTGCAGGACGAGGCACTATTTCCGACAAAACAAGAGGAGAGGGCTGACCTGATGCCCCTGTCCAATGTTCAAATGTGTGCCGAAAGGTCCCCGCTCCCTAAACTCGGTCATAAGCCCGCCTACCTGAAATCTCTCGTTCCCCTAGTTTGTTCCCGACCTGGCCATTGCTCCAACCCCCTTTTTCTCCGACCTACCCTATGGACTATTTGTACACTCTTCTTCCACCTGAACTTTTTGACTATCGACTCCGAAAGACACAGGGCGAAAAAGACCTTTTCGACCAGAAACGCGAGGAAAAGGTCGTGCCCTGCAACACGGGACCTAGAATAGAGCTGGACCCTTAGCTCCACCGCCGGTGCTCCACAGCGCCAACAAAGGACTGAGAACTCAGTAACTTCGAACATTGACACCCTCAATCATCGTTTCTGCTACGTCTCGTTTCTCTCCCAGCCACCATTGTATTGATTATGCTCCAACCAAATATATACGGAGCCTGTATATAATAACCTGTATGCAATGTACTGACTGCTCGCTACAGAATCATTTTTTGTATTACCTTACTATGACTTTCCTGCTAACAAGTTTATCAAAGTTTTTCAATAGGCCCGCCTCCTAAAACTAGAGATCTTAAATGTAGTGTTTACGACTCCTTCACCTGGGGTCCTACTGCTTTTTCTTATGCCCACCATAATAGACTTGAATAGGAAATAGATCAGCAAGATGTCTTGAATATGTTAAAGGGAGGACTGTGGAAAATTAGTACGGTTTGGTAAACATTATCTGCGCCATCTTGCCTTTTCCCCTGATGCCACACTTTTGTCGTGCGCGCCCGCCATTTTTTTAGGTGCCTCGATCAGGACCATCCCTTTTGCACGCCACTGGCCCCCAACATAGCCCTTCGCCCTCGCCAAGCCTGCACGCTGACCAACCCCCCCTCGCTCGCACATGCTTTGAGTCATAAACCCCTCTTCAGCGCAGTTCTGCCTCAAAGCCCCATCCTGTTCCCAGCGCGACCCCTCCCTTCATTCTTTTCATAGTCCCCGGCCCTTTGATACAAAAAAAACCCCTTTTCCTGTGCCCGTTTGTCTTCCTTGTTCCCAGGCCGACACCTAGCTCTGCCGATACTATTCCTTGCCCCTCCCCGTACAGTTGAAAGCTTCGCTCATCAAAGGACCCCCGAGTTGATCAGAGCCCCCACCCCACGAGATCCGATCGAACCCCCCACACTCCATGAATCGGCGGAATATCCAGCTGCGCGATAACCATCACCTGTTGTGACCGGGGTGGGGACTTCTACTGTAAATGTGTGTGGGAACGGGCCCGAAGGGGAGATTCCCGGAATGTCTTTCCGTACATCAAAGCATTGCCATGAATATGTAAACTGTAATAAAGCCACAAAAACCTGTATATAAGGGGCCAGGCCTCAGAAATAAGTTAGAGCACCTCATGACGATACCTGCTGTCTGATTTGTCGTGTTCTCCTCCGGAGAGAATAAACCTTGTTTCCTGCCTTCCAGTCTCCAGCGCCTGCCTCTTCATTGATTAATGTTTCGTGGGTTAAAGAGGCGATACCGCCGGGCAAATACCGATTGTCCCCGACCTTAGTTTCTACACTAGCACCATTGGTTTTGCAAATGCTTGCTTGATCTTGTTATTAGCTACTGTTGGTAAGAACTCCTGCAGCAAGCTAGAGCCTCGAAGGGCGGCATGAATCGAGGGATTTGTTATTTGTAGACGTGCAATGAAGTCTGTGCTGGCCAGCCTGTGGCATGTTTATGCAGACTCGAGGTGGCGCTTTTCCTATAGTCCCCACTTTGTTTCTGGAACTCAGAGTTTGTTGCTTCGGCCTGCATGGGGGGGCTCTCAGGGGGCACTGTGGATGGTAATCCCCACCCCAGGTGACCCCTAAATGTACATCATTCAAGGTGATCAGTAAAAGGCGATGTTGATGAGATGATGTCTGAAGGGTGTGATCGTAACCTTGGCTTCCCCACTTGACCACGATTGCATGAACCTGTGACACGAATGTCTCGTCCTGCACCTCTCGCTCTCTACCTGGCGAGCACCGGCAGCAGACTGAACCTCAACATCAAGAGTATCTGTTTGGGACCAGCCATGCCTAGAAGTGTCTCCCTTGCCTTATATTGTACTAGTCTCACTATTCACCATCTGGTGAAGTGAGACCACGAGAGCTGTCTCGTCTGCTACAATAATAACCTTTATGAAGTGCTACGCCGGCGTCTAGGCGCTGTTCATCGGGTGAGGTGCATGCTATGTGGAGGCCACGATCATGAAAGGCTTCTGCTGTGTCTTAAGAGGTTGGCGAGATGCTGCTTGCTTGCGCTGCCGCAGTCCACAGGTGACCGGTCACTTCGACATGTACAGTGGAGTTGTAGTCCGTGTGTGCTGTGCGGTGCATCCTGCTTTTTCCTTCCACACCGGCTGTTTTTGAGTGGAGTTGGAGTTGTAGTCTGTGTTTGCTGTGCGGTGCATCCTGCTTTTTCCTTCCACACCGGCTGTTTTTGAGTGGAGTGGGAGTTGTAGTCCATGTGTGCTGTGCGGTGCATCCTGCTTTTTCCTTTCACACTGGCTGTTTTTGAAAGGAGTGGGAGTTGTAGGCCGTGCGTGCTGTACGGTGCATCCTGCTTTTTCCTTCCCCACCGGCTGTTTTTGAGTGGAGTGGGAGTTGTAGGCCGTGTGTGCTGTGCGGTGCATCCTGCTTTTTCCTTCCCCACTGGCTGTTTTGAGTGGAGTGGGAGTTGTAGGCCGTGTGTGCTGTGCAGTGCATCCTGCTTTTTCCTTCCACACCGGCTCTTTTTGAGTGGATTGGGAGTTGTAGTCTGTGTGTATTGTACGGTGCATCCTGCTTTGTCCTTCCACACCCGCTGCTTTTCAGTGGAGTGGGAGTTGTAGTCCGTGTGTGCTGTGCAGTGCATCCTGCTTTTTCCTTCCACACCGGCTGTTTTTGAGTGGAGTGGGAGTTGTAGTCCGTGTGTGCTGTGCAGTGCATCCTGCTTTTTCCTTCCACACCGGCTGCTTTTGAGTAGAGGGGGAGTTGTAGTCCGTGTGTACTGTGCAGTGCATCCTGCTTTTTCCTTCCACACCGGCTGCTTTTGAGTGGAGTGGGAGTTGTAGTCCGTGTGTGCTGTGCGGTGCATCCTGCTTTTTCCTTCACACCGGCTGCTTTTGAGTGGAGTGGGAGTTGTAGTCCGTGTGTGCTGTGCGGTGCATCCTGCTTTTTCCTTCCACACCGGCTGTTTTTGAGTGGAGTGGGTGTTGAAGGCCTTGTAGCTACCTGCTGGTGTCCCTTCTATCCACCTGGCCCACCCCCTCCCATGCATACTGTTTGCACTACGCGCCTGCACCACTGAAATCCTTGCACTGCCCCTACCTGCCCGCCACTGCCAGGGCGTTGAGCTCTGGTGTCTGTTGAATGGCAGAAAGGCAAATTCCTCTTCTTGCCATTACATCTTCGCTGGATGGGGCTTGGAATAAAGCAGATCCTTCTCTGCACCCCTCTTCCAAGTCAGTCATCTATTAAACTTTACTCCTCCCAGAGCAGGGTCTGCTATCCACCCCTGCTAGGGGAGCTCCTGTTGCTCCGGGGTGGACCTTACAAAGCATGTTAACAAATTGCTGTATTTTGTGCATGCCTTCGGGTCCCTCACCTCTGTCCTGAGTAGACTCGGCCTTGGATGCTGTATCCTGTCCTTGCCGTTGGGTGGACAGAGTAGAGAATTTACCGTCTGTAGCCTGTCCCTGTAAAGGGTGCTTCACCGTCACGCCGGTGTGGCCCCGGTACAACTTTACTGGCTGTCTGTAGTTAGTGTATGACATGGGTTAGTGGAGTTGTTGTTTTTTCTTTACTCCTGGGTGGAGTAAACCGGAGCAATGAAATTCTGACATTCCCATTTCACTTATAATTGGTGATCATAACTAACTCACTCTCAATAACTCACTCGCTAACTCTCTCACTCTCACTAACTAAATCTCACTCACTCTCACTAACTCAATAACTCTCTCTCACTAACTAACTCACTCGCTAACTCTCTCACTCTCACTAACTCTCTCACTAATTTCATCACTCTTACTAACTCTCTCAATCTCTCACTAACTATCTCCCACTAATTAACTCACTAAATCTATCACTCTCAATAACAAAGTAAGTAACCTTCACTCTCCTGTTATTTATACCCACCCCTTTGTGGAAAAGTACATTTTGCCATGTTGTATGTGCCTACGTGTTCCCTATGTTATGTTATATGTGCATGATCGATATGCATTTATTCCCCTATGATCGATTAAAGACGCAATTATAGTTGTGTCCATCTCTAGTATGCCAGTTTCCAGTTTTCGTGAATACAACGAATATCGGGCCTATGTAAAGCTACGTTGCCACGTTTTACAGTGTGCACGTTAATTCATTGAATTATCCCCGTTTCTAGGCCTCAAAAGGGCCCGGACTTAGATTCAGCGCCTGTTTTCTGAACCCTCTCCAAGGAGCGATACAGCCCCCACCTGTATCCCTGACTCTTAGCTTACTTTCATGCCTCGCAGTGCCCGGCTCGGCCTGGCTCTGCCTCCCAGTCTGCCAAGAATATGTTATGTTTCTAGTTATCAGTCCAGCCCTCCTTCTCTGCATTCCTAAGCTACTGAATCGCATCAATAGTTTCCGTCATGGTCTAGCCTTTATGTCTCCATGTAAGAGAAATACTGTATTAATATTTATAGAATATTCCCCGCACACGCACTACCTGTAGAATTATGCATGCACCAGTCTTAATGTCTGTTAGCCTTTACTCTGATAACTTTTGGATTCTATCAACATGTACTCTAAACACCAGATACTAGATATGCCTGGGTACATGTCGCTCTGACACTCCAGACTTTAGTCTCCTCTTCTAGCGCAGAAGTCATAGCCCCCCAGTTCTCCCTGGTAACACGTCATTGTCAGTTTGCGCGCACCACTAGGTTAGAGGTCCCAGCTGCTCAGGTAGCCCCCTCCATGTTTCCGCCCCGTTTATGACATATTCTGTTACGTTTACATCACATGTCTGTGTATACGCCCTGTACACGCCTTCTTGTTACCTCATTTTGCCCTTATCTTTCGCGACTGCTACAAACTCCGCCTACTGCTACGCCTACTGTATTGAATGCAATGTATTTTGTTTAACTATATATACTAATGTTCTGTTATTAAAAGTTATGCGCATCATTCCCAGATCCTGCCCCCGGCAGCTGTCGGGCCCTGCCATCCCATTCCCATGCAGGCTGTCCTGTTCCTGTCCTTTTATGCCTGATTAAAGCCTGTACACTCTAGCTACCTCGAATCTTGACTCTTATTTATTGAGCTATCTGTTTGTATGAGTATCCCGAAAAATAGAACCGGTAATTAATTATTTATTTACCACATAATGGCGCCCGAATAGGGACTTGCCCTTTCCCCACGCGCCGGAGAAGCCACGCAGGCCCCCTGATCCTCTGCAGCCGTGACGGAACCATACCGTGCACGTGCAGATATTTCTGCTTCAAGTATCCCTCAGGCCCACGGAGGAGACGGAGGTTGCGGTCCAGCGTCCAGACGAGGTGGTGGAGGAACGCGGCGAGTCCCGACCAGAGCCCAAGCCGAGAGTCCAAGGTCCGAGGTATCCGGAGGCCCACCTGTAACTAAAGTCCGAGGTTCGTCCGTCCGTCGTCGTAGCAGTCCAGTCCAGTCCGAGGCCTTCCGTTCTTGCTGCCCGGTGAGTACCATTGCTGGGGTAGTACCTAGACAGGGTCAATTGATTTGTCTCTGGTCCGTGGGTTTGGGTACACAGATCCAACACGAAGTGTCCACTTAGGTGGATGCGGGTCCTGACGTGTCTCTTTATGGGACCGGTAAGTTTCGTACTGTTTTAGCAGTGCATCTAGTCATTCTAGTAAGTTTCTGTTCCAGTAAGTTCTGTTTTTGAGGAATTCATGTATTCTGTTTTCAGTATTTCAGGTAATATTCTGTCCAAAATGTTATTTCATGTGTTTTCAATGTCGTGGTATGAATGATTTGTTTTTCAGTTATTATTGTGTTTATCGTGTATTGTATTGTGTCCAGACTCCAGCCTAGTTATGCCTCTGTTCTCAAAGTTACGTCAGTTAAAAACTAGAAAAGGTCTGCTCGAGGAAGCAGTTCCTGTCCCGCCTAGGGACAGTCCAGGTCATTTTATGTATCAAAAGCATGGCATAAGTGCCATATTATATCTAGATTTATGGGTGGAGTACACCAAGGAATTAGAGGAAAAGTATAGATGGCCCGTATCAGGTACGTGGGATGCCGAGTGCATCATGCGAGTAGAAGAAGCATTATGGAAAAAGAAAGCCAGACAGTCCCAGAGAGACGCCATCGAGTTATGGCGCAAAGAATCTCATAAAAGAACAGAAAAAGAAATCATAAAGTCTGAATTAAGTAGAGAATCCTCAGAAAGAGCCCAAGAAAGGGAATTGTGAGAAGTTGGCCTGGTAGGGGATGTTTCCAATTCTGGAACCACCTACTACCTGACCAAACAATCCCCTTATGGTGTCTGGTTGTAAGTCAACCTTATTAGACAAGCTATCCTAGTGGTAGCATGGACTAAGCAGCCTAAAGGCTTAACTTAAGAGGTCGTGTTAAGCGAGCTGTTTTACCACATACAATCCTGTAATACCAAATGAAAGGACACCACACAAGTATATATTATAAAAATATATGTGTTTATTACTAAAAACAATCCCCAGTATTCTTTATGAATAAAGGGGCACAAGCGTTAAATCAAAAGCACTGTTTAAACATACAAAGTTGCACAATTATGGATGAGGGCAGGGGGCCACTCAAACCATATACTAAACAAGTGGTATAAGAGAGGCCACTCGAACAGTGGTTAGGCCTAGGGCCTAGGGAATCGCTGGGAGCAGTCAGGACAAGCAATGCTGAAGTCGGGAATGGCCCTCGGGATTCGGGAGATGTGCGGGAAGCGCACGCATGCACCAATGTTAACCAATGGTGCGTAAAAGTCAAATAGTTAAAGTTTAAGGACACTTCCGCTGAACCTAGAGGAACAAAACTTAACACACAGACCCTAGAGGTGTGCACCAGTGTGGGAACACCGGCGGAGCAAAGTTACCTCACCCACAGGAAGTGGGTGCACAGGGTCGAAGTGGCGTCGGGTTTTGACACGCAGGCTCTTGGTGCTTGGAGCTGAAAGGGCTGCAGGCAGGGTGAAGACGAAGTGTCCGGTGGAGTCCAAGGGTGGACTCAAGTTGTAGAGTACCTGAAAGCAGAGGGGACAGAGTCTGGGTCACTCAGCAGTGACCAGGGTGGAACCAGGACGGAACCAGGCAATGTCGGGCGCAATCAGGTGGTCGTCGAGGCGCTTCTCTTCGCTGTCACGTGGGCTCTGGGGCATCTGCGACGTCCAGGAGCAGGTCACGATCTGTCCCACGCAGGCTCTCACCGTCGGTGCAGTCGGCTTCCGGTTTGGAGCAAACAAGCCTTGGTAAGAGCAATCCACGCGGGATTGGAAGATGGCGTCTCACTCGGACCAGGAAGGTCAGAGTCGGGGCTCCCTTTCAGGGGAGCTGGTGTGGATCTGGAGCAACCAGAATCACGAGTCTTCTTTTGTAGTTCGTCGGCACAGGGACCACAAGCCAGCTGGCAAGTGACCGGGCCAACGCGTTGAGCCAAATCGTGCCAAAGGGCCCCACGCAGCACTCGTCGAGTGTGGAGGGCTGAACTTCGGCTCAGGAGTAGCTCAGGGTGGGGGCTTCTCAAACCCCGGTGTACAGCTTCGAGGGTCACTCGTGGGCTGCACGGTCAGCGTCTCGTGGTCACTTCAAGATGGCGTGCCCCACGCTTCCGGTCGCCTCCACGGGTCTCAGCTTTGCAGGGACTGTGGATCGGGCTGTTAGAAGCTGGGCAGGCTTGATCTCGTCGATCTCAGTCGCTCGAGTTCCGGCGGGAACTGCAACTAAGTAGACGTCGAGGGCTGGATGGTGCCTGCTGCTGCAGGGTGGTCACTCCTTGACCACAAGGGAGATTCTTCGGGCTTCCACGTTGAGATGGAGGGCGAAGGGTCCAGAATATCGTTTCAAATGTTTCTTCCAGGAAATCTGATGTGCATTGGCACTGCTCCCACTCTTATTCGAATCTGGTGGGCGTGATTACCTGCTAGGTCCCCTCCTATGGGTGGGACCCAGGAAGTGGGTGGATACACCCCCTTCCTTTGATCCAGGCCGCCCTGGCACGAGGGCTGGAGTGCCCCAGAACCGGTTTGGCCGGATTATGCAAGGGGCAGCCTTGTGCGCCCCAGGCAGTGTCTGGTTTCTTTCAAACCTCCCTGCTACAATACACTATCTCCTGTCTGGAGGGTGGTGACACCCTCCTGTGACAGGAAACCCTTTGTCCAGGACCCCCTTGACTGGGTTTCGGTCAGCTCCAGGGGTCCAGACATTTGTCTGTGGCAGAGGCATCCATTTTGTGGATCTTAAGGCCTTTGGAGAAATCAACCGCATTAAAGTGAAGTAACATGTCTTACCCCTCTAGAGGGGTGGAATGCCATCCCCGTCGCCAGAACTGGCGAGGGGATGGTATTCCAAAGCGTATGACACCTTACACGACATGTTTTGATAAAGCCAAACCAGAGTTGCTAAATAACCGCGAGGATTATAAGGCACTTAATAGTATATGGTATGGCATTATCCTGAAACAGCTTAGGGATTTGTTCCCGACGGCTGCAGACAGGCTCAGCTCATGCTAGAGCTCCATCTCACATAAAAACCATGCACCCAGCCTCCAGGATTGGTGAGGCCTGTCTATAGGAGTGGCTCACAGGTTTATATGTGTCCAGATATAGGTTTAGACATAGGTATACTATATCTAAGCAAGGGGTGTGTACACCACCTTACCCCAGCTGAGTGATCAGCCAGTTGTGTCAATTTAAGAACCAGCCAGGGGTGGCAAAAGATATGCTGCAGCCCCTGGTAGGCCTTAGTGGCTCCTGTGCCCTGTGCACCTATAGTGCATTCTGCAGGGGCTGACAAGGAGTCCATTTCCAATTGGTATGTACCTAGGGTACATGGAATCCATTTTACAGAGAGAGCAGATGGCCTGGGGCCCTGATTAGCAGGGAACCAGGTCAACTAAGTCAAAAAACCAGCTAAACACAGGCAAAAAATCTGGGGTAACCATAGTCAGGTAGCCACCTTCCTACATAACCCCCCCCCAAACGAAAGGAGATAAGGCTATCCTTGGCCAGGTAAGCCTATATTGCCTGAGTGGCCATATAAGGAAGTACCTGCACTAGCATGGGTACCCCCTGTCTCATGGTCCACTAAGCAGTCCCTCACCCTTTGGGTATTAGAGGGTCTCCACCATAGGGAATCACTACCTTGGGTGTGTTTATGCAAAGTTAAAGGCTGGTTTGGATATGGAGTATTGAAGTGAGGCTCTACTAATTTAGGGCTTAGCTTCCTCCAATTACCTTCCACCATGTGTGCCTTTCTTTCTTTAACTGAGTTGCACTGTGCTCTCAGGGTCAACCTCTGGCTACCTAAAGCTGGAGGCTGGGTCCCTCTGTTTGGCTTGCTGGAGGGACAGTTCAGGTTTGGGCCCTTTGGGTCCCAGGTTTGGCTGTGCCCAACAGAATCCATCTGGGGGAGGTCCCTAACTGTTTTTAAGGGGGCTCCCTCAGGAGTTTTTAAAGTTTTCACCTTACTAGGGCTACTAGTTTTGGTGCACCTAATCTTTTGATGGGGGTGCTTTATTTGACAGGGGGCCCTCTGGGTCTCACTGTCCTTCTTGTCCTCTGCAGCCCTGGGCTGGCTAAGGCAAGGGAGAGAGGGGCAGGTTACCTGCTCCAGACTGGGTCCCACCTGAGAAGGGTCCACTGACATCAGAGGTTCTGTCAGGCTAGGCCCAACCACCTCTGGGGCAGTTCCTTCATCAGGGGTAAGATCAGTTCCCTGAGGAGGCTGATCCTGTCCTAAAGTCTGGTGAGGGGGAGATTTCTCTTCCTCCTCCATGCTCTCAGTTTGTGTGGAGTTATCCATCATTTCAGGTTTCACAACACACGTGTCAGTTTGAGTTTGGGCTGTGGCCATCACAGCCCCACCAACCTTTTCAGGAGGAGACTCAGTTTGGGTTTCTGCTGTTATCATAACAGCTTTGCTATTCTGTTCAGGAAGAGCTTTTGCTAAAGATGGGGCAGGGAGTATCTCCGCCCTACCAACCTTTTCAGGAAGGACATCTTGAATTGGGGCTGTAGCCATTACAGCCCCACTAACCTTTCCATTGGAATTTACCATTCTAGAATGGATTTCCTGTTCAACCCCAGCCCAGGCTGAGATTTCTAAATCATTACCCAGTAGACAGTCTACAGGCAAGTTTGGGGACACTGCCACTCTCTTTGGGCCAGTGACACCTCCCCAACTGAGACTTACTACTGCCATGGGATGATTTGTTTGGATGCCATCAATGTTTATTACCTGGTATGTGGCACCAGGTAAAAGTTGCTTAGAGGGGACTATGCCATCAGCCACCATGGTGATGCTAGCCCCTGTGTCTCTAAAAGCTTCAACTCTTAAACCATTGATGATGGGTTCTTGTCTATACTTGCTCAAAGTATTTGGGCAAGCAGAGAAGTTGGCAAACCCCATGCCAGCCTCATAAACAAGATCATTGGGTGATGGGGACCTGGATAGGCCAGGGTCCACCTGATTTCCAAAAGTAAACCCACCCAGATTCCTGGGTGTGCTTCCACTTCCTGGGGGATTACTGCTGACAGTAACAGGAGGTGTTGAAGCTGGCTTTGGAGGTATATTTTCTTTATTGTTATTCTTGGGACAACAGCTGTCTGTTTTGTAATGCCCCACCTGTTTACAGGGATAACAATAGGGTTTTTTCTCAGTTGAAGAAGTGTCTTGGGACCCACCCCCATCCTTGGAGTTTTGGGGCCCTGGGGAAGTCTTTTCTTTATTTTTATCCCCCCCCTTATCTTGAGGCTTGGTAGACTCCTTCTTCTGGTTACTGTCCTGATTCTTAGGCCTAATCCTGGTTCTGACCCATTTGTCTGCCTTCTTTCCCAATTCTTGGGGAGAGGTCAGATCAGAGTCTACCAGGTGCTGGTGTAAGAGCTGGTTCTGACAATTACTTAGGATCTGCTCCCTCATAATCAAATTATACAATCCTGTAAAGTCATGTACTTTGCTGCCATGTAGCCAACCCTCCAGAGCCTTAGTAGCACAATCTACAAAATCAGTCCAGTCCTGAGTCTGTGTCTTCTGGGTGTCTCTGAACTTCAACCTGTACTGTTCAGTGGTTAAGCCAAACCCATCTATCAGAACACTCTTCAGGACTTTGTAATTGTTTGCATCCTCATGTCTAACAGTGAGGAGCTTGTCTCTCCCTTTCTCTGAAAAGGAGTACCATAAGATTGCTGCCCACTGTTCCTCAGGAACCTGCTGTACCATGCAGGCCCTCTCAAGAGCAGTCATCCATTTGTGGATGTCATCCCCTTCTTTGAAGGGGGGCACAATCTTTGTCAGGTTTCTACTATCATAGGACCTGGGTTTCTCTTTAGGAATATTGCTGCCACCAGTGGCATCTAAGCCACACAATTTCTGCTCTCTTGCCAAGGCAAGTTTAGCTTGAGCTAAGGTAAGCTTAGCTTGACTCAGGGCTACCTCCTCTCTCTCTATCTGGAGTCTGACAGCCCTCATTCTAGCCCTATGCTCAGCTTTCTGAGAAGCACTCATGCCTCTCTCTGATTCTCTGGAGGCACTAGAAAGATGAGAGTCCCCTGAGGGAGATCTCACTCTTCTGTTGCCTGGGAGAATCACATGTTGGGTTCTGGGGAGGTGCTGGCCCTCTCCATTCCCCAGTAGGTCCAAGTTGGCCTGGCTAAGCCTACCAACTGGAACCTGGCTACCCTGATCCTGTACTTCTAAGTCCTCAACCTCTGAGTCCTCATCCAAGTCATCATCATCCTCCTCTTCAGGGGGATCAACTGCAGGGGGGTTCCCTCCAGTTCCTGTATCTAGGGAAGCTGCTTTTGCCTTCTCTAAGTCATCCTGTTCTAGGAGTTCTATCAGGATTAGGCAGGTGGGGCTTCTGCCCCTTTTTAACCCTCTTGCTTTGCACAAGACAATCAAGTCTCTGCGGGTTAGTTTGTCATATCCAGAAGTTGCCTGGGTAGGGTCAACTGTCACAGGACTAGACCCTGAGGCCTTTCCTGTGTCGGACATGGTTACTAGTGAGGTGTAAGTGGTGCACTTACCTACACTAAGTGTTTTCCTACTGGACCTTGCTAGTGAGTTGTAGTCAGGGGTGTGCTACTCCCTTCAACCTACAACTACTAAGTTCAGTAGAACTTAATATGCTAAGCTTTTGATTTTATATGTACCTAGAGGTACTTGATGTGATCTTTCAATTTGATATAAAGATTGCAATGGTAAAACAACAGCAAGCTCAAATCCGCACCGCTGCTCACCAATGTGAGAAGTTGGCCTGGTAGGGGATGTTTCCAATTCTGGAACCACCTACTACCTGACCAAACAATCCCCTTATGGTGTCTGGTTGTAAGTCAACCTTATTAGACAAGCTATCCTAGTGGTAGCATGGACTAAGCAGCCTAAAGGCTTAACTTAAGAGGTCGTGTTAAGCGAGCTGTTTTACCACATACAATCCTGTAATACCAAATGAAAGGACACCACACAAGTATATATTATAAAAATATATGTGTTTATTACTAAAAACAATCCCCAGTATTCTTTATGAATAAAGGGGCACAAGCGTTAAATCAAAAGCACTGTTTAAACATACAAAGTTGCACAATTATGGATGAGGGCAGGGGGCCACTCAAACCATATACTAAACAAGTGGTATAAGAGAGGCCACTCGAACAGTGGTTAGGCCTAGGGCCTAGGGAATCGCTGGGAGCAGTCAGGACAAGCAATGCTGAAGTCGGGAATGGCCCTCGGGATTCGGGAGATGTGCGGGAAGCGCACGCATGCACCAATGTTAACCAATGGTGCGTAAAAGTCAAATAGTTAAAGTTTAAGGACACTTCCGCTGAACCTAGAGGAACAAAACTTAACACACAGACCCTAGAGGTGTGCACCAGTGTGGGAACACCGGCGGAGCAAAGTTACCTCACCCACAGGAAGTGGGTGCACAGGGTCGAAGTGGCGTCGGGTTTTGACACGCAGGCTCTTGGTGCTTGGAGCTGAAAGGGCTGCAGGCAGGGTGAAGACGAAGTGTCCGGTGGAGTCCAAGGGTGGACTCAAGTTGTAGAGTACCTGAAAGCAGAGGGGACAGAGTCTGGGTCACTCAGCAGTGACCAGGGTGGAACCAGGACGGAACCAGGCAATGTCGGGCGCAATCAGGTGGTCGTCGAGGCGCTTCTCTTCGCTGTCACGTGGGCTCTGGGGCATCTGCGACGTCCAGGAGCAGGTCACGATCTGTCCCACGCAGGCTCTCACCGTCGGTGCAGTCGGCTTCCGGTTTGGAGCAAACAAGCCTTGGTAAGAGCAATCCACGCGGGATTGGAAGATGGCGTCTCACTCGGACCAGGAAGGTCAGAGTCGGGGCTCCCTTTCAGGGGAGCTGGTGTGGATCTGGAGCAACCAGAATCACGAGTCTTCTTTTGTAGTTCGTCGGCACAGGGACCACAAGCCAGCTGGCAAGTGACCGGGCCAACGCGTTGAGCCAAATCGTGCCAAAGGGCCCCACGCAGCACTCGTCGAGTGTGGAGGGCTGAACTTCGGCTCAGGAGTAGCTCAGGGTGGGGGCTTCTCAAACCCCGGTGTACAGCTTCGAGGGTCACTCGTGGGCTGCACGGTCAGCGTCTCGTGGTCACTTCAAGATGGCGTGCCCCACGCTTCCGGTCGCCTCCACGGGTCTCAGCTTTGCAGGGACTGTGGATCGGGCTGTTAGAAGCTGGGCAGGCTTGATCTCGTCGATCTCAGTCGCTCGAGTTCCGGCGGGAACTGCAACTAAGTAGACGTCGAGGGCTGGATGGTGCCTGCTGCTGCAGGGTGGTCACTCCTTGACCACAAGGGAGATTCTTCGGGCTTCCACGTTGAGATGGAGGGCGAAGGGTCCAGAATATCGTTTCAAATGTTTCTTCCAGGAAATCTGATGTGCATTGGCACTGCTCCCACTCTTATTCGAATCTGGTGGGCGTGATTACCTGCTAGGTCCCCTCCTATGGGTGGGACCCAGGAAGTGGGTGGATACACCCCCTTCCTTTGATCCAGGCCGCCCTGGCACGAGGGCTGGAGTGCCCCAGAACCGGTTTGGCCGGATTATGCAAGGGGCAGCCTTGTGCGCCCCAGGCAGTGTCTGGTTTCTTTCAAACCTCCCTGCTACAATACACTATCTCCTGTCTGGAGGGCGGTGACACCCTCCTGTGACAGGAAACCCTTTGTCCAGGACCCCCTTGACTGGGTTTCGGTCAGCTCCAGGGGTCCAGACATTTGTCTGTGGCAGAGGCATCCATTTTGTGGATCTTAAGGCCTTTGGAGAAATCAACCGCATTAAAGTGAAGTAACATGTCTTACCCCTCTAGAGGGGTGGAATGCCATCCCCGTCGCCAGAACTGGCGAGGGGATGGTATTCCAAAGCGTATGACACCTTACACGACATGTTTTGATAAAGCCAAACCAGAGTTGCTAAATAACCGCGAGGATTATAAGGCACTTAATAGTATATGGTATGGCATTATCCTGAAACAGCTTAGGGATTTGTTCCCGACGGCTGCAGACAGGCTCAGCTCATGCTAGAGCTCCATCTCACATAAAAACCATGCACCCAGCCTCCAGGATTGGTGAGGCCTGTCTATAGGAGTGGCTCACAGGTTTATATGTGTCCAGATATAGGTTTAGACATAGGTATACTATATCTAAGCAAGGGGTGTGTACACCACCTTACCCCAGCTGAGTGATCAGCCAGTTGTGTCAATTTAAGAACCAGCCAGGGGTGGCAAAAGATATGCTGCAGCCCCTGGTAGGCCTTAGTGGCTCCTGTGCCCTGTGCACCTATAGTGCATTCTGCAGGGGCTGACAAGGAGTCCATTTCCAATTGGTATGTACCTAGGGTACATGGAATCCATTTTACAGAGAGAGCAGATGGCCTGGGGCCCTGATTAGCAGGGAACCAGGTCAACTAAGTCAAAAAACCAGCTAAACACAGGCAAAAAATCTGGGGTAACCATAGTCAGGTAGCCACCTTCCTACAGGAATTAATTGAAGTAGGTGAACGAGTTAAAGCCGAACAGTCAGACAGACAGAGAAATGCCCTCATTAAGGGTATGTATCCTCTTCTTGCCGAGGGTTTGCCAAAAGCAACCCCGGAAGCACCATGTAATTTTCCGCCGCCATTAGTTCCGATTAAGCTACGTCACAAACCGACCGCAGCTGATATTTTTCTCTCGTCCTATTTGGACGACACAGTCCCAGAATATGCGAATCCTGCTCCGCCAGCTCCGGTAAATAATGTAATTCCTGTTCCTCCAGCCACCGGGGCACCTGTTACAGCACCTGTTACGGTACCCCCGGTCCAGTCCATAGTACAAGTTCCCGCTACATCGGTCACTCTGCCAGCACGAAGAGTATCAGTCGACGATTCCAGTTTAGGGGCCGCGGGAGGAGGTCCTCCGGGTACCCCGCCGCCACACAAACGTATAACGTTAGTCGAGTTACATGAACGTGCGTTACAGCGTACGCCCAAACATCAGTCCGTTGCAGATATCAGGCGAGCTCTCACCGAATGCCGTTATGATCCAGTCCCAGGCGATGATAATATGGTTATATATTCATTGCGCGCAAGACGGGTGACCGAGTATTTGGACACCCTACCGAATATGAAAGAAGATCTAGACAGAATATATCGTTTCATCCGTACAGGAGAAGATCCAGAAAGTATTGGCGAAATCATGTCTCTAAGGAAAGCTGAGACTCAGCTCATGCTATTAAAGTTTCTAATCAATTGTTTAATAAGGGAACAAGATTATCCAGACAAAGATCCAATCGAAATGAAAGTCCTGACAAAGTGGAGTGATCATATAGCCGAGGGAAGACACAAGACACTCAGTAGTATAGACAGTATGTACAAGAAAATTCGTAAGGAAATAATAAGGTTACACGAGAAACGCAAAACAGCACAAGTAAGCGAGAAAGAAGATAACTCTGATACTGAAGAAGTAGAAGACGAGAATACCGGCAGAATAGCGTATGTAGGTAAATCTAGATTTCCAGACCGACATTCACGCCTAGAACACAAGAAAGTCTTTCATCTTCCAGCACCAGAACAATATTCTCTAGAACAAGTATTTCAAGCTACCGATCACATTCTGAAATCACGAATCGGTTATAGTGAACTTAGTACCATGCATGAACAAGAACTAGCCCGATCAGCAGTCCGATGGATTACTGATTCTACCACTTTTCCAGACGAAATAGTGGCACAAATGTTTCTGAAACTGCCCCCAGCCGAGCAACGACTGGTGGGTATGTATATGATCCAGCACCTCATTACACTATATGAAGGACAACATTCTGATCCAGATCCGTTACATGATATTCTGAACGAGTTACTCCAGTATAAATGGAAAGGTTTAGGTACCGATTTAAGTAGTGTCATTCTAGAACAGCGCCACAAATATAGAACGTTTCTGAACCCGCATTTTGTTCACGTCTCACCTCCAGAAAGTAAACCATTTTACATAGATAGACAGCATCCGTTACGAGAAGTACACCCAGTTAGGACACCGGGTGGTGAAATGCAACGAGTATTTGTTTACACCCCTATCACATAGATGGAACTCTTAGAGATGAAGAAATTAATTCCCTGTCACGACAAAGATCCAGCAGGGTTCCATCGAGAATTAAAAGACATGCTCCGTATGGGAGAATACACGTATCCAGATATCATTAAAATGTTAAAGGTCCTGTTGCCCGCAGGGGTATATGAAAAACTCAAGGAAAAGGAATGGGAGGTGGGAGAGAAAAAGATTGATTGGACAGCTCTAGAAGCTGAAGATAAAATACGAGTACCAGGTACCGGTCTTGGGGACAAATGTAAAGAATTGCCCGAGTTATTGATACAAGTTTTGCCAAGGTTATTAGCCACGAAAAAGGAAGATTGGGATGCAATCTCAGCATGTAAACAGAAACAGGATGAAGATACTAGTGATTTTTATTCTAGATTTGAAAAATGTTTTATTATTAACAGTGGTTTGAAGACAGGTAGCGAGTCATACCCTCATCTTTTTGTTACTAAACTAGTCGAGAATTCAAGCCCACAAGTTAAAAATCGAGTTTTGAAAGTCGAAAGTACCTGGCAAGCTAGTACCCCGTCACAAATGTTACAGATGCTCCAGTATCACCAGAATAGAA
Source organism: Lissotriton helveticus (assembly GCF_964261635.1). Classification (NCBI taxonomy): domain Eukaryota; kingdom Metazoa; phylum Chordata; class Amphibia; order Caudata; family Salamandridae; genus Lissotriton; species Lissotriton helveticus. Next base: position 719,191 of record NW_027612067.1, read on the forward strand.
TCAGGGAAGAGCAAGAACACGAAAGGAGACGTATGAAAGACACGAAAATGAAAGTACTAGTTGCACAATCTGTTCCACAAGACAGTCAGAAGAGGGGTCTGAATCAAGCCAGTCATCCTGCAGCTCCCGTTAAAGGGACATGCAATTATTGTAAACAACCAGGTCATTTTATAAACGAGTGTGCAGTTCTGAAACACAACATAGCAACTGGTAAGACTAAAGAAAGACCACGTCCGCCTAGACAAGAACAAGTTTCACAGACTTCCCAGACACCACAGAATGCACAACAGACAGTTCCAGCACCGCAGCCTATTGCTGCAACACAGCATGTTACACAGCAGATGTACCAGTATGCCCAGACAGAGTATCCAGAGTATCAACCGTATTCATGAAACAGCCTAGAGAGGGAGGTAGGCTTGCCTCTCATCGAGATACCTGTAGATCAAGAGGGTCCCTATGTACATAGTCAAGTATTGGGGAAAGACAGAAAGTTTTTGATTGATACAGGGGCAAGTAGGACTACTATCAGTCATGACGAGGTTCCAGGGGCTCCGCTCTCAGGCTCTAGAAATGTTTCCCTTGGATTTTCAGGAAAGCCTATTGTTAACGAGATTTCAAAGCCAGTTACTCTAGAAGTTGGTCCATTGTCCCGAACTACTGATTTGTTACTTACGAAGTCATGTCCAGAAAATTTGTTAGGCATTAAAACATTAAAAGAATTAGGTGCAGTTATTTGCTGCTCTCCAGAAGGAATACGATTGTTTTTAAGAGACTTTAAAGGTCATTATGTATTACGTGATTTTGATCCAAGATTGTCCAATGTTCCACAGCATTTATGGGCGCAAGGTCCAACTGATGTAGGTTTTATGCGAATCACACCCCATCGTGTGACCCTCAAGCAAGGTATAGTCTTGCCACGGATCAGACAGTACAGATTGCCACCTGAGGCTGTAGCAGCCTTATCCAAAATTATTGACGAGCTCATTGCTCAAGGAGTAGTCGTAGAAACTGACTCCAATGTATGTAATTATCCTATCATTCCAGTCATGAAACGTACTGATCCAAATGCACCTCCAGTATATCGATTAGTGATTGACCTTCGAGAACTTAATAAATGTATCATACCCCAGTATCCAGTAGTCCCAGATATTTCATCTCTATTGACAGCTATTGATTCTGAAGCTACATTTTTTACTGTTATAGACCTCAAGAATGCATTTTTCAGTGTCCCGATTCATCCAGACAGCCAGTACCTTTTCGGTTTTTGTTTAAATGGAAGGAGCTATAAATTCACACGAGCTCCTCAAGGTTTCACAGAAAGCCCTAGTATTTACAGTCAAGCACTTAAAAGACAACTAGACAATATTCACATGCCAACTGACACTGCCCTGCTCCAGTATGTAGATGATCTACTGATCACAGCCCGTTCTGAACGTGACTGCGAGCGAGCGTCACTTACAGTTCTGTATTTCCTAGCCGAGATGGGGCACAAGGTGTCCCCTTCGAAGCTTCAATTCTGTGTCCAGCAAGTGATCTACTTAGGCCACTTACTGTCCAAGTGGGGTAGGCAGTTGACACCAGACCGTATCCAGTTAATAGCGAGTCTTCCACAGCCCAAGACACAGAAGGAGGTACGTGCTTTTATTGGCCTCACTTCTTATTGCAGACAATGGATTCCTCAGTATGCATTTCTAGCAAAGCCACTGATACAGTTAACGACACAGGAGGCAGCCATATCGACTGTCCTCCCTTGGACATCTGAACATACACTTAGTTTTAATGAGTTAAAGAAAGCTTTATGCCAAGCACCTGTTCTAGCTACACCGAACTACAGTAAGCCTTTTACACTTTTTGTCACAGAACGTGATGGTACTGCATTATCTGTTCTCACACAAGATCAAGCCGGACAGTACAAGCCTTGTGCTTTTTTTTCGAGCACATTAGATCCAGTAGCCCAGACTTTGCCTGCGTGCCTCAAGTCAGTTGCAGCCACAGCTCTAGCAATCAGACAAAGTGATTCCATAGTATTAGGACACTCCCTGACAGTACAAGTTCCACACTCCGTGGAAGTTCTTTTAAACCGAACACAGACTCAGCACTTGACCATTGCACGTTTAACAGGTTATGAACTGACACTGTTCCAGCCACACATAGAAATCAGACGCTGCAACGTTCTCAATCCTGCTACTCTGTTACCGTCAGTTACTTAAAATCCTGCCACACATGACTGTGTGGAAGTCATTAACACTATGACTAAGCCAAGACAAGACCTGACAGACATTGCATTACCTGATCCCGACCTGACACTTTATGTGGATGGTTCATGTATGAGAACGAGTACAGGAGAACTAGTAGCCGCGTATGCAGTGACTACTGACACTGAAGTTATTGAAACACACCGTATTGACACACTGTCTGCTCAAGCAGCAGAGCTAGTTGCTCTGACCCAAGCCTGCATACGTGCCAAGAACCTGAAAGTAAACATATATACAGATTCACGTTACGCATTCGGAGTTGTACACGACTTCGGAGTGCTCTGGCAGGAGAGAGGTTTCATGACTTCTCATGGAACCAAGATTCAGCATGGTCTCCTCATTCAAGCTCTGTTAGATGCAATACATTTACCGACAGCTATCGCTATCATGAAGTGCAAGGCACATACGAAAGTTACTGACATCATTTCCCAAGGTAATGATCTAGCAGACCGAACAGCCAAGCTTACAGCTCAGACACCAGACATTCCAGTTAACAAGACACAGACATCCACTCCAGAACAGATTACTTGTATGACAGTTAAGGACCCTACACAAGATGTCATAGACATACAGTTACATGCTACTCCTGAAGAAATCAAGAAATGGTCCGAACAAGGAGGGGTCCAGACAGATCAGGGATGGTTGACGAAGGGAAAAGCCACATGGTTTCTCCCCGACTCTATGGTTCAAGTCATTATCAATACCGCACATAGTCCAGCACACCTAGGAGAAAAAGCCATGTTAGACAGTATTCAGAACCTTTGGCTTAACAAGCACTTACGAGCTGCAGCCAAGCAGAAAGTCCGTACTTGTATGATATGTTGTCAATTCAATCCAGGTAAAAGTGTCCCGGTGGAACAAGGTGGATTCCAACCTCCTGACCACCCTTTCGAAGTCCTCCAGATGGATTATATTCAGATGGAGCGATGTCGAGGTTTCAAGTATGTCCTTGTAGTTGTATGCGCTTTGTCCAGGTGGACAGAAGCATATCCAGTTCCAGATTACACAGCAGCGACCACTGCCAAGCAGTTGGTTCGTGAATTCTTCCCCCGTTATGGACTCCCTAGGGTCGTGTATTCTGATAACGGCCAGCCATTCTCATCCGAGTTAATGAAACATGTTTCCCTCTTGTTAGGGTACCAGTGGAAGTTCCATTGTGTGCGCCATCCTGAAGCAGCCGGTCTCGTAGAGAGACATAATCAGACCCTGAAAATCCGTATTGCCAAGACATGTAAAGAGAAAGGTGTAGACTGGCTAGTTGCCCTGCCAGTTGCTTTATTCTTTATGCGAATGGTCGCACACTCCAGATCAGGTCTGTCCCCTTATGAGGTCGTATTCGGCCGCCCCCCAAACATGTGGGGTACACCTAGACCCCGCAGTATTACAGATGTTTCCAGTAATATGTTGACAGATTACCTAGCTTCCTTGATGTCTGCCCTACACTCTTGTCGTTCACAGGTTGCCGCTACATTCCCAGACAATACTGAAGTGAAACCGCATGAGGTCATTCCAGGCGACCTCGTCCTTGTAAGGAATTTTGATCGTTCAAGTCCGCTGGAGCCTCGTTGGAAGGAGCCACGACTTGTCCTTCTGACCACCCGTACGGCCGTGAAGTTGGAGGGCCGCAAGGGTTGGGTCCATCTGTCCCATATCAAGAAGTTCCATGGAGTCCGGAAAAAGACATTTTTAAAGGACATTTCTAAAGACTGTCTGAAAGACTGCCTGAAACCAGACATTGATCTGAATCCTGAACTGAAAGTTCCTCTGTTAGAGAAAACTCCGCAACAGGAGTATAAGTTAAAGCTCCGGTCTAGTAAAATAAGTCAGCCAGTTTAATTGTCTAAGTCCCTCTCGGGTGAAACGGTTAGACAGGTATCTGACATGTATGAGATAGACCCCCATAGTGAGAGAGTTAGTCAAAACTCTATCCGATGTATCGTTTTTCTAAGTTTTCTATTGTTTCTAAGTTTGATGGTTACCTGCACAAGTTATGCATTGCATTTATGTTTTCCAATTTCTCATGTAAATAAGTTTTCTAATGCTACAGTAGAGCACACATTTAGTGATCTGCCTCCTCACGAGTTATCCTATCGTCTTGCTATGAGAAATAACACATTTGTAAGAATGTTGCACTATTCACACCAGACCAGCAATGCTACTAATTGTTGGGTGTGTGGTCGACTCCCCCCTTTCCAGACACCGAAGGGAGTTCTGCCACTCTTTCCTTATCCGTTTTCACATAATGGTTCGTGTGGAGCATGGTCCATGTTAACGTCATCTTCAAATGATGTGTCCCTTCTGAATAGAACATGTTTTCCAGACAAGCAAGGTCTCCCCCATAGAACAGGGTTAGATCTAGAAAATGAAGTTTACAATTTAGGTAATTATTCTTCGAATTTTATGGTCCTGAATGTTCAGTCTGATACTACTCCAGACTTACCTGCTATTTCAGTACTACCAGTCAAAGGCGAATTATGTGTCCGAAAGAATGGTTCCGCACATGTAGGACATAGTGATTGTACTACTACTGTCGAGTATAGTGACAGTGGGAAATCTATTTTCAAAGCTTCACGTCATTCTTATTTTGTTTGTGGTCAGACCGCATATGTTCGTCTGCCCCTCGATTGGGATGGAACATGTTATATTGCCTTCCTACTGCCACCAGTTTTTCTAGCCCCATCTGATTATCACAGAAACACACATCTAGTACACGTCAGAAATAGACGGGAGATTGAGTCCCCAATTGTCGATCAAACTGAAACTGCTCTAGAACAGTATACAGATTTCAATAGAGGTTTCTTTTTCTTTATAGGACCTGTCCAGAATAGTAAGTCAATCCGTAGGTTAACCAGAACCCTTGAAGCAGTAGTGAATGAGACTACTTCTGCTCTAGGTAACTTAACCGAAGAGCAATCTGCTATGAGATTTGTCGTGCTCCAAAATCGTCTCGTTCTTGACGTCATACTGGCCGATAGAGGAGGAGCATGTAGAGTCATCGGATCTAGTTGCTGCATTTTCATTCCTAATAACGCGCCGTCTGTTTATTCAGCTATAACCAGACTTCATAAAAGTGCCCATCAGTTACACCAGAATCCAGGCTCCTGGACATGGTCCGGTTGGCTCTGGAGTATCATATCTGCCTGGGGATGGAAAGTATTGTCATTCCTAGGTATTGCAGTAATGATCATATTCAGTTGCTGCCTCTGTATACAATGTGGCCCTGCGATTTGCGGCATTTGTGTTACCTCTTGTATTCCTAGTCCTAAGTCCCGTTCCAGGACAATTCGAGACGAGCAAATGATGCTGTATGAAATGATAGATGGTATCATGAATATAGATGTTTCCTGATGGAAACGTAGGGCACAAGGAGGGAATGTGGAAAAGTAAATTTTGCCATGTTGTATGTGCCTACGTGTTCCCTATGTTATGTTATATGTGCATGATCGATATGCATGTATTCCCCTATGATCGATTAAAGACGCAATTATAGTTGTGTCCATCTCTAGTATGCCAGTTTCCAGTTTTCGTGAATACAACGAATATCGGGCCTATGTAAAGCTACGTTGCCACGTTTTACAGTGTGCACGTTAATTCATTGAATTATCCCCGTTTCTAGGCCTCAAAAGGGCCCGGACTTAGATTCAGCTCCTGTTTTCTGAACCCTCTCCAAGGAGCGATACAGCCCCCACCTGTATCCCTGACTCTTAGCTTACTTTCATGCCTCGCAGTGCCCGGCTCGGCCTGGCTCTGCCTCCCAGTCTGCCAAGAATATGTTATGTTTCTAGTTATCAGTCCAGCCCTCCTTCTCTGCATTCCTAAGCTACTGAATCGCATCAATAGTTTCCGTCATGGTCTAGCCTTTATGTCTCCATGTAAGAGAAATACTGTATTAATATTTATAGAATATTCCCCGCACACGCACTACATGTAGAATTATGCATGCACCAGTCTTAATGTCTGTTAGCCTTTACTCTGATAACTTTTGGATTCTATCAACATGTACTCTAAACACCAGATACTAGATATGCCTGGGTACATGTCGCTCTGACACTCCAGACTTTAGTCTCCTCTTCTAGCGCAGAAGTCATAGCCCCCCAGTTCTCCCTGGTAACACGTCATTGTCAGTTTGCGCGCACCACTAGGTTAGAGGTCCCAGCTGCTCAGGTAGCCCCCTCCATGTTTCCGCCCCGTTTATGACATATTCTGTTACGTTTACATCACATGTCTGTGTATACGCCCTGTACACGCCTTCTTGTTACCTCATTTTGCCCTTATCTTTCGCGACTGCTACAAACTCCGCCTACTGCTACGCCTACTGTATTGAATGCAATGTATTTTGTTTAACTATATATACTAATGTTCTGTTATTAAAAGTTATGCGCATCATTCCCAGATCCTGCCCCCGGCAGCTGTCGGGCCCTGCCATCCCATTCCCATGCAGGCTGTCCTGTTCCTGTCCTTTTATGCCTGATTAAAGCCTGTACACTCTAGCTACCTCGAATCTTGACTCTTATTTATTGAGCTATCTGTTTGTATGAGTATCCCGAAAAATAGAACCGGTAATTAATTATTTATTTACCACACCTTTAACAATAAACACCATAAAAAGGCAACGATTAGAACAGGCAGATACAAGGTGCCAGCATTCAAACATAAAAAAACACAAATCATTACTTCTAATTAATAGTTTTTTATCATCGTCATTTTGTTGTACATTATACATCATAAGTAACAAAAATGCTTCTCACACTTCTTTATTATAACATTTCAGCATACTGCAGACTTCTGCACAACACAGCTTAAAAACAAACACAAACTCAATATCTCTGCCTTAACACTTATTAGTTCCCAAAGGCAAGACCTATTGGCTATGCCAATGCTTGTTTTGTTTATTTCAGCAGGATTACTTTTTGTCACTATTAAATTAGCTTCACACATTCCCTTTATTGCTGGATTTTGAGACCCTTCACCAGGGCTCAAGTCCTAAAAAAAGAAGTGGGGGGACTCATCCGAAAAAGAGGTGCTACAGAGTATGTGACTACGGGCCAGCGATGCAGTAACACTGGCAGTAAAAACTGCTTGCAGTTTGATACCAGTGTTGATTTATATCATCTTGTTTACATACTAATAGGTTAGTTCACAAAATGCTAATTTGGAGTAGGTCCCAATCCTGCCTACCTCATTAATATTTATGAGATTAGTTTCACATTGTGACGCACTCTGACTGGCCACAATCATGGGGCTGGTGGCCTGTGCAAGATTCTTCCTACTTGCTGAAATAAAGCTTGAATTCCGCGGACAGGAGATGTGCACGTGTACGGACAGGAGATGTGCACTCTGTACGCATGCACATCTCCTGTTCCCTCCCCCTGTCGGCTCCACGGAGCCAGCTTGTTCATTTTTGCAATTGTGCAACAATCTTGCTGTAGCATGGACTGAAACAAAAAAATATGTTTGCTCCATTTCATTATTACACAAAAAGCAAAACGATGCTAATGTATTTCACAAGCCAAGTGGAGTTTGCTACCACCAGCAGTAACTGTTCCAGCACGAAGTGTTCTGCAGACAACAGACTTTCAGAAATGGGGGCCTAAGTTTTTAAAGGGAAGACTTCTTTACAAAACACGCACAGGTCAAACCTTCAAAGGGACAATACGATGAAGGGAATGATATTATTAATTCCAGTTTCTTGCCTTTGCTTAGACTGCATTCCAGGTCATTGTTTTTCACACACTATGCCATTCCAGACAGAGACCACACATATGCAAATCAGTCTTGCCAAACACATGTTAGAGGCTAGAATGTTTGACAAAATAATATGTTCAATGAACCTGTCCAGAAGCGACTAAAGCAGAGAGAATATCTAAGATTTTATTTGGGGGCATTGGTGATTAAACTGGTCAGCAGATGTAACTGATCACCGGAAGTCAAGGATGTAAAAATATATTAATATATTTTTTGGGATTTTAGACATCTTGCCAACGGATATAATGGAATTCAATCCAAACTTTTGTAAAATATGTTCCTGTGTTGCATGGTCTAAGTCTTCCTCAAAAGCAAACATACAAGTTTATACTTTGCGAAGTCTAACGTCATTAAACCTGCAAGCTTTAATGACATAAGGAAAGATGGAAGCTTCCTCTTCAGGCAGAGAGACTGTGAAACACAGGGACAGTACTGCACACGTGGGATTTCGGATAAGGGGTAGGGAAAGGGTTGCATGATACTCCCTCCATCAGAACTCCTCACCTGATTGAATAAGACATTATTTGTGAACGAGTCAATTAACGCAATCAATTGTAATATTTTATAAACTTGCACTGTGTATGTATAATTTGCTTTTGAATGTCTGTGGTTGAAGTCTTAGAAAAAAACAGTGTTCAAGTTTGTCACTTTATCAGCTGAGGGCACAGCTACGCAGTCCCCGTCTTTTGTGATATAGACATATTAATACAAAATAATAAGGAACGCGTAATGTTTCACACAGTCGTGTTGTGTTTTAGTCTTAGCGATCCTCGCTCAAAAGGGTATGTGGTAATCTGGATGAGAAGGCTGACTTCAAAGAAGTTGTTTTATTATTCAAAGATGCTCCTGGCAAGTACTGTTCTCGAAGATCTTAAAATTGGTCTGGCCAAAGGTTTCAGCTCACTTGACTCCACGAGAAGGCAAGTACTTGGGGTCTCATTTATAAGGCTATGCCTCACTTTTACGCCACCGATGCGTCACTTTTTGTGACGCACCAGTGGCATAAAAAATGCGCCTTGTTGAGTCATATTTACAAAGAGACGCATCTAGGTAGAATCGTCTCTTTGTAAACCCCTGCGCCACATTATACCTGCGCCAGGTATATGTATGCAAGGGTGGTGTATTGACGCAAGGAAGGGTCGTAAAAGTGACGCAGTGAAATTATGAGATTTCACTGCGTCACTTTTAGGACACCGTTGCGTCAAATTCTTGAGCCTGCCTCACAGCAGGCGTAAGACTGACGCAGGCCCTTTCACATGGGGTTTGCCCCATGTGAAAGGACGCATTGCTGGAGTTGCGTCACTTTTGTGACACACTCTAGCAATGCTTCACTTTTGCGCTTACAGATACGTCAGAAATACTGACGTATCTGTAACTCCTTGCGACATGATGCATCATACATTAAATATGACGCATCAGGAATGTCGCAAGGAGTGCGCACTGAAAAGTGACGCATCGCTGCTTTCACGCAGCGTTGCGTCATTTCTCATAAATGAGGCCCCTGCAATGGAACTCAGAATGTACGCAAGACAACAGCAGTATTTCATAGACCCTAAACCTTATCTGCAGATGAACGGGACCCCTCACTGAGTGGTACTGTTCATCTGCAGATAAGGTTTAGGGTCTATGCAACATCCATTGGGCTCACGGGGCTTCAGCCCCCCCCGTCGTGTCTGTCAGCCCGGGCAGAGACAGCTTCGGGGGCTGGTGACCATCTCGTTGCAGCCGCACCCGAGGACTTAACAGGTCTTTAAAAGACCATTTACTTGTAAATGAGGCTTTTGTTGTGTTTTCGCCCCTTCTTTCAGTCACTCTGTCTATGGTTGGAAGAATTAGCCCCCCCCCTGAAATGTAGCTCTAGTTGCCTGCCTGCCGCTCAGTATCAAGAATATAATTAGGGCTCCTGGTTTATGGTTTTGATATTTTTTAAAGGTAGTAAAAACGAGGTTTGACCAATCCGAGAAAAAAAAGGTGTTTTTTTCCCTGGGCCCCTCCCCCAAACGAAAACACATTGACCTGAAGCCTAAGTGTATTCTGAGTCATAAAAAGTTTATTAGATGAAAAAATATTGTACGGGCACTTTTTTGCACAAAAAGTCACTTTTTGGCACTTTTTTGAGAGAAATAAAATAGTTCGCAGATTTTTTTTAAATCGACCGAATTAAAAAAAAAATGCTCTTGTTGGATGGCTTTGGACATAAGGCCGCAGTCCAGGGATGACTTCTGGCCTCCTGGGATGACTTTTTGAAGTTTTGGGGTTTAAGGGGGCATAGTCACTTCTTCCATCCAGGCTACGTTGCTCAAAATCGGGTACGATGTCAGGTTCTTCCCTTGGCTGGAAGCTGAAAAAAAAACTTCAGATAATAGCAAAGGTAGATAGATCAAATGAAAGCATCAGATCTGAGCTTTCTAACAAGTATATTTAGGTCATGGGTACTCACGAAGTGACTGTGATATCCATTCTGAGCTATTTGTTAAATTAGCAAATCTTGTCAAAAAAACTTTTTTTGACGATTTTTGCTAATTTTCGGTATCAACCCTCATGGCTGTTTTCGGGTCCCTGTAGCCACCAGGACCCCATAATATATCTCAGATTATATAACAAGAGTGGCTAGGGCTCATTTCCAGCCTCCAGGTACATGTCTGACTCCTATTTGTGACATTTTGAGGTGTTTGGTGTCAAATTCATTTTTTTCCATTATAGCTCCTAGATATCAGAGTCACATCAGATTTCTAGTTCTGGACCCAAGAAGACCATAGTATACCTCAGATGACATACCAAGAGTGTCTAAGACCCATTTCTGGCCTCCAGGGGTGACTTTTTGAAGTTTTTGGGTTTAAGGGGGCAAAGTGACTTTTTCCACCCAGCCCAATGTTCTCAAAATCGGGTACGATATCAGGTTTTTCCCATGGCTGGAAGCTGAAAAAAAAACTTCAGATAATAGCAAAGGTAGATAGATCAAATGAAAGCATCAGATCTGAGCTTTCTAACAAGTATATTTAGGTCCTGGGTACTCACAAAGTGACTGTGATATCCATTCTGAGCTATTTGGAAAATTAGCAAATCTTGTCAAAAAAACTTTTTTTGACGATTTTTGCTAATTTTCGGTATCAACCCTCATGACTGTTTTCAGGTCCCTGTAGCCACCAGGACCCCATAATATATCTCAGATTATATAACAAGAGTGGCTAGGGCTCATTTCCAGCCTCCAGGTACATGTCTGACTCCTATTTGTGACATTTTGAGGTGTTTGGTGTCAAATTCATTTTTTTCCATTATAGCTCCTAGATATCAGAGTCACATCAGATTTCTAGTTCTGGACCCAAGAAGACCATAGTATACCTCAGATGACATACCAAGAGTGTCTAAGACCCATTTCTGGCCTCCAGGGGTGACTTTTTGAAGTTTTTGGGTTTAAGGGGGCAAAGTGACTTTTTCCACCCAGCCCAATGTTCTCAAAATCGGGTACGATATCAGGTGTTTCCCTTGGTTGGTAGCGGAAAAAAAACTTTATATAATATCAAAGTTATATATATCACATGAAAGCATCAGAGCTGACCTTTCTAACAAGTGTATTCATATCTTGCGCACTCAAACAGTGTCTCTGATATCCATTCTGAGCTATTTGGAAAATTAGCAAATCTTGTCAAAAAAAATTTTGGGACGATTTTTGCTAATTTTCAGTATCAACCCACCTGACTGTTTTTGGGTCCCTGTGGCCACCAGGACCCTATATTATATCTCAGGTGATATAGCAAGAGTGTCTAGGGCTCATTTCCAGCATCCAGGTACATGTCTGAGTCCTATTTCAATGCTGAGATAGTGAGACTAGAACAATCTAGAATCATCCCCCGTGGGCACTCGTTAAATCGTCTTCTGAATGAGGAAGACTTCCAGTTTGAGGTTTTTCTCAAATGTTCATTTTATTTCATGATTGACATTTAAAGTCTTTTTTGATTATTTTTGCAAACAATTTGATAATATCAGGCAATGTCCATTTCAAAATCACCAATGCATTTCGGGCATTAGATTCATGCCCTTCATCAGGGAGACGACACTACAAAAGATATATGATGAGTGACTGTTAATATATGATTAAAAACGGGTAAACAAACAGTTAAAGCAACATGGTTAACTCATTAGCATTAGGCTAAAAATGTAATGTACTAGTCAGTTGTTAAATTGGTTGGACTTCGTTGTACCAAAGACAGGTTATTGCAACAGAAAACATTCAAATAAAGAACAGTGTGTCATTGTCACTTACATGCCTTTCCAAATCAGAGGTTCGGAGTCTAGAAGGAAAGTAAAGGGACTGGTTTACTATTAGTGCGGTCTGCGCGGTCTAAAAGCGTTATTAGAGGGATGGTCAGTGAGAAAAACGTTGGGATAAGACTAACCTGAATAGTTAGATTCCGGGTGTAAATAATCCAGTGCTCACTTCGGTAAATGCGGCACGAAGAAGACGCGCTTCCCTATTCAAACAGAGAGTTATCTGGTCATGTGGGTAGTCACATGACAAAAAGGATAGAAAAAAGACTAAACGTAGTAGGGTGGTTCCACTCGCTAAAGCGAGGGTAGATATCCATCTGCAGCTAGATGCCCACTCCAAAAGGTAAAACAATTTAGCACGAACTCATGTTTACCAGTTGGCAATATAATCTGGAGTATGCTACGCAAAAAAAATAAAAAAATAAAAAAATGAAATTAAAATCAAAGGACTCGATCCACTGTGTGTTGCATGTGGGGAGTGTGAGGTTGAGAGATTAGTCTGTTGCGCCACCGTAGTGGTGGATGGTATCAACGAGTGTTAGACCTTAAGCCTAATGTTAGTTAGGGATGAGTGTGATGAGTGTCCTGTGTGAAATATACCAACGCAATAGGCACAATAAATGATCATAGGAGCAATTAATTACAGGTAACATGCAAGTTCAATTCTCTCATTCAAGCCCATTGGCTTCTGGGTTGACAGTTTCTGGATCCATTGATTTTCTCTGCGGAGTAGATGGCTGGAATTGTCACGACCTTCAATTTTAGGAACAGTTTCCAACACAATGAATTTGATCTGTGAAATGTTATGTTTCTCTTCCGTGAAGTGCAGTGATAAGGCTGATTTGATATTTTTTAGTCTGATGTTTGACTTATGTTCAGTTAAGCGCACTTTGATGCGGCGCTCAGTCTTGCCCACATACATCTTGCCACACGGGCAACGTATCCCGTATATTAGGTTGCTTGATTCACAAGTTGCATTAACCTTGAGTTTGATTCGATGGCCTTTGGATGGGTGGTTTATGCTACTGCCTCTGATGATGTTATTACAGTGACCGCAGTTGAGGCACGGTCTAGTACCAGAGTAAGTGGTCTTGTCCGTGCTGGGGTTTTGTAGGATTTCTCCCAGGTTCTTAGCTCTGCTGAAAGCAAAAAGTGGTGGTTGGCTAAATGATTGTTTAAAATCAGGTTCAAGATTCAGAATTGACCAATGTTTGCGAATGATTTGTTTGTATCTTTTGCTGGCTGTTGAAAATTTTGATACCGCCACTATCCGTGACTGTTCTGTTTGTGGTTTGTAAGTGAGTAAGGTGGTTCTGTTGATGTTGTCAATTCTCTGTCTAGCTTGATTGACCACAGATGGCGGATACCCTCTTGCTAGAAACTTGCTAGTCATTTCTTGTAGTCGTACCTCCAAAGTGGTTTCATCCGATGTTATTCTCTTCACTCTCGCCATTTGGGAGAATGGTAAATTGTTGATTAGGTTTGGTTCATGAAAACTAGAGTGTAGCAGCATGTTATTTCTATCCGTAGGTTTCACGTAAAGGTCCGTTGTGAATCCCATGGGGGTTCTTGTCACTTTAACATCCAGGAAATTGACTTCAGTATTGGATGTGACCCATGTCAGTTGGATGCGTTGGTCGATGTCATTGAACTTCATCAGAGCATTGATGAGTTTCTCTTCGGTGTTAGTCCAAACATTTTTAGCCTAATGCTAATGAGTTAACCATGTTGCTTTAACTGTTTGTTTACCCGTTTTTAATCATATATTAACAGTCACTCATCATATATCTTTTGTAGTGTCGTCTCCCTGATGAAGGGCATGAATCTAATGCCCGAAATGCATTGGTGATTTTGAAATGGACATTGCCTGATATTATCAAATTGTTTGCAAAAATAATCAAAAAAGACTTTAAATGTCAATCATGAAATAAAATGAACATTTGAGAAAAACCTCAAACTGGAAGTCTTCCTCATTCAGAAGACGATTTAACGAGTGCCCACGGGGGATGATTCTAGATTGTTCTAGTCTCACTATCTCAGCATTGTATTGACGTCGTGGGACCCTCGACGCCACCCTTTTGGTGCACCAGAACCCTCCCCAAATTTGGTTCAAATATCAAATAACTTTTGAGCTGTGCATCCATCCAACACCAATAGATTATGAGTCCTATTTCAGACATTTTGAGGTGTTTGGTGTCAAATTCATTTTTTCCATTATAGGCCCTAGATATCAGAGTCACATCACATTTCTAGTTCTGGACCCAAGAACACCATAGTATACCTCAGATGACATACCAAGAGTGTCTAAGACCCGTTTCTGGCCTCCAGGGGTGACTTTTTGAAGTTTTTGGGTTTAAGGGGGCAAAGTCACTTTTTCCACCCGAGGTCGTGGAACTCGGAGCTGGGTAAAAGTTTAGCTTGAGTGCCCTCCCCATGGAGGTCAAAAATGTTATTGCATCAAAATCATTTAAAAACTATATAGGCGTAATTGTAGTGCCCTGAATGCTATATGGCTGCATTTGCACCGTTCTAGGTATTTACAAAATGAATTTCTAACACTTTTGAAGTCTCCATGAAGTGAAAAATGACTAAGTCCAAAAACTTCACTGGTGCATCAAAGTGGTCAAAAAAGGTCAACATTGGGTTAAAATTAACAAAACATAGTGCTGCAGTGGTCCAATAGCAGGCTAAAGACATAATGAATGACACAGAATGAACAGTTTTACTAAACACTTTGAAAATTCGATTTTCAATTTCAGGGGGACAAGGTCATGGAACTCCGAGCTGGGTAAAAGTTCAGCTTAAGGGCCCTCCCCATGGAGGTCAAAAATGTTATTACATCAAAATCTTTTAAAAACTATATAGGTGTAATTGCAGTCTCCTGAATGCTATGTAACTGCATTTGCACTGTTCTGTGTGCCTCCAAAATGAATTTCTAACACTTTTGAAGTCCCCATGAAGTGAAAAATGACGAAGTACAAAGACATCATTGGTGCATGAAAGTGTTTAAAAACGGTCACAAATGCATAAAAATGAAAAAAACAAAGTGCTACACTGGCCCAATAGCAAGCTAAACACACAATGAATGACCCAGAATGAATATATTTACAAATTACTTGGAAAATGCTATTTTAAATTTCAGGGGGACGAGGTCACAGAAGTCATGGAACTCCGAGCGGGGTAAAAGTTCAAACTTTCCACCCCTCATGGAGGTCAAAATGTTTAATTCATCAAAATCATTTAAAACTATATAGGTGTGATTGGAGTGTCCTGATTGCTATATAGGTGCATTTGCACTGTCCTGTGTGCCTCCAAAGTGACTTTTTAACACTTTTGAAATCTCCATGAAGCAAAAAGTGACTAAGTCCAAAGACCATTTGGAGCATCAAAGTGTTCAAAAACGGTCAAAAATGCATAAAAACGAAAAAAAAACAAGTGCTACAGTGGCCCAATAGCATGCTAAACACACAATGAATGACACAGAATGAATAGTTGTACACATTACTTTGAAAATTCAATTTTAAATTTCAGGGGGACAAGGTCACGAAAGTCATGGAACTCCGAGCGGGGTAAAAGTTCAACCTTTCCCCCCTTATGGAGGTCAAAATTTTAATACATCAAAATCATTTAAAAACTATATAGGTGTGATGGCAGTGTCTTGGATACATCCCACATGAATTTTAAACACATTAGGAGCATCTCTGATCAAAATAACCATAAAAATCCCAAAGCTGCATCAGTGCTTCAAAGTGCTCCAAAACGGTCAAAAATGGACGAAAATGAAAAATATTCTCCATATCTGAGTTTTTATAACATTCCTTAGATAATGTATATCTTGAATTAGTTTTAAATCCTTTTATTAAAAAGTTTCTTTTCTATGCTGCACTGGTGCAACGCCTCAAGTCTGAGAAGCTGCACCAGTGCAGCCGAAGCAGCACTGGTGCAGCCGAAGCAGACCTTTGACCAATCCGAGAAAAAAAGGTGTTTTTTTCCCTGGGCCCCTCCCCCAAACGAAAACACATTGACCTGAAGCCTAAGTGTATTCTGAGTCATAAAAGGTTTATTAGATGAAAAAATATTGTACGGGCACTTTTTTGCACAAAAAGTCACTTTTTGGCACTTTTTTGAGAGAAATAAAATAGTTCGCAGATTTTTTTTAAATCGACCGAATAAAAAAAAAATGCTCTTGTTGGATGGCTTTGGACATAAGGCCGCATAAACAAAAGGAATTTTTCAAATATCTGTTTTTCTCACTTTTTTATTGCTGTTTGAAATTTCTGACTTCACTTTTTGCATCATTGGTGATGCATGTGTTTAACATTGAGCTTGGGAAAATTGAAAAAAACATAGACTTTGGGGATTGTTTACTAGGGCAAGTGATACATCAAATTAAGACTCAAATTAAACTGAACCTCAAGCTGAAAAAAAAAACAAAATAGCATTTACGATCACTTTTTTATAAGCGACTTTAACAATTGTTTTTTTAGCTGTATTAAAAAACAAGGTAACGCCGTAAATTTTAGAAAAGAGATTTTTTCAAAGTAAAACATAGGTGTGACCTGCGTTCACATTAGGCTTCATAAACAAAAGAAAAAACATCTCTATGTGTTATATTCACTTTTTAATAACACATTTTCGTTTTAGGCACAAGCAAAAAGCAGCATTGGTGATGCATGTGTTTTTCAATGGGGTTTTTTAAAGTCTACCAAAATACGGTTTACCAATACATTTTCATTATTTTCTCTTTGGTATCTCATTATGCACATGTTAATAAACAGGTTCATGCATTATTAGCTAAATAGCATAAAAACACACTGAATTATTAACAATAATCTTTGAGATTTGGGTGACCAGATGGCCGGAAATCGAAAATCGCCTCGTATGGATTCAACTTCCATTTCGTGCACTTTCTATGTGGGCCACATGCATAAGAATTGGTACAATAATGCATACGAATCTTAGCTAGAATCTGCAATTGAAATTAAGTCTTTAACTTATATGCTTCAAGAATTATAGGGCACATTCTGCTATGTATAATATCCTATCCATTTCAATGGGACGACCAGATGGCCGCAAATTGAAAATCGCGTCGTATGGATTCATATTGCGTTGTATGTACCTTACGTGTAAGCCACATGCATTTAAAATGACACAATGTAGTAGGGTATGCTATAGAATGTGTTGCAGTTGGAAATCAAGCTCTATCTAGTATGGATCATGACTGATGACACAATATACGTGACTCATTTTGCAAAAAATGGAGGCAAATTTTATAAAACATGCGTTTAATCACTGAATGATTCTCACCACTTCTAAGCATGGCACAGGCATGACAATGACCACAGGGCAGTGGCATGATGGTAACTGTATGCTGCACTCAGAATTATGGATCCAGATTGTATGGTTTTAGAATTATGGGCCACAACGTAAGGCATATTTTTTCACACATGTGACGTTATTGAAAAACATCATACATTCAACTTCACATTTTGTAGCCAAAAGCATAAAGTGTTCTTCAACACACATGAAAGTGAAAAATAAAAACTTTTCCTGAAGATTACACTTGATTTGTACCTTGTCCCTATAAGCCACAAATATGAGAGTTACCACTATAAAGTGTAGATGTCTTAGCTACATACTGTGATTGAAATTAGGTCAGTACCTCATATGGTTCAAGATTTATAGTGCACCACATACTATGTAATATATCCTATCCATTTCAATGGGTGACCAGATGGCCGCAAATTAAAAATCGCCTCGTATGGATTCAAATTGCTTTGTATGCACCTTGTGTGTGAGCCACATGCATATAAAATGGCACACTGTAGTAGGCTATGTTATAGAATGTGTTGCAGTTGGAAATCAAGCTCTATCTAATATGGATCTTGACTGATGACATAACATACGTGACACATTTTGCAAAAGCTGGAGGAATTTTTTTAAAAATATGTGTTTAATCGCTGAAAGATTCACACCACTTTGAAGCTTTCCACATGCATGAAAATGAACACAGGACAGTGGCATCATGTTAGCTTAATGCTGCACTTCCAATTATGGATCCAGATTGTATGGTTTTAGAAGTATGGGACAAAATGTAAGGCATACTTTTTCGTACATGCGACGGTATTGAAAAACGTCATACATTCAACCTCAAATTTTGACAACTTTACAATACGCCACACACATAATAATTCACATGGGTAAGATGCACATCACTAGGAACAAAGTGCTGTTTAAATTATGTCTCTATAATGTACAGACTATGAATTATAGCCAAAAGTATAAAGTGTTCTACAACACACATGAAAGTGAAAAATAAAAACTTACCTGAAGGTTACACTTGATTTGTACCTTGTCCCTATAAGCCACAACCATGAGAGTTACCACTATGAATTGTAAATGTCTTAGCTACATACTGCAATTGAAATTAAGTCAGTACATCATATGCTTCAAGAAATAGAGTGCACTACATCCTCTGTAGT
Organism: Lissotriton helveticus; assembly: GCF_964261635.1. Lineage (NCBI taxonomy): Eukaryota > Metazoa > Chordata > Amphibia > Caudata > Salamandridae > Lissotriton > Lissotriton helveticus. The sequence continues at coordinate 737,942 of NW_027612067.1, forward strand.
ATATCCTATCCATTTCAAAGGGTGACCAGATGGCCGCAAATTAAAAATTGCCTCGTATGGATTCAAATTGCTTTGTATGACTGTTTTCAGGTCCCTGTAGCCACCAGGACCCCATAATATATCTCAGATGATATAACAAGAGTGGCTAGGGCTCATTTCCAGCCTCCAGGTACATGTCTGACTCCTATTTGTGACATTTCGAGGTGTTTGGGATCAAACTCATTTTTCCCAATATAGGCCATAGAGCTCAGAGTCACATCACATTGAGCTCAGAGTCACATCAAATTTCTAGTTCTGGACCTAAGGACCCCTTAGTATACCTCAGATGACATACCAGGAGTGTCTAAGACCCATTTCTGGCCTCCAGGGATGACTTTTTGAAGTTTTGGGGTTTAAGGGGGCATAGTCACTTCTTCCATCCAGGCTACGTTGCTCAAAATCGGGTACGATGTCAGGTTCTTCCCTTGGCTGGAAGCTGAAAAAAAACCTTCAGATAATAGCAAAGGTAGATAGATCAAATGAAAGCATCAGATCTGAGCTTTCTAACAAGTATATTTAGGTCATGGGTACTCACAAAGTGACTGTGATATCCATTCTGAGCTATTTGGAAAATTAGCAAATCTTGTCAAAAAAACTTTTTTTGACGATTTTTGCTAATTTTCGGTATCAACCCTCATGACTGTTTTCGGGTCCCTGTAGCCACCAGGACCCCATAATATATCTCAGATGATATAACAAGAGTGGCTAGGGCTCATTTCCAGCCTCCAGGTACATGTCTGACTCCTATTTGTGACATTTCGAGGTGTTTGGGGTCAAACTCATTTTTTCCATTATAGGCCATATAGCTCAGAGTCACATCACATTGAGCTCAGAGTCACATCAAATTTCTAGTTCTGGACCTAAGGACCCCTTAGTATACCTCAGATGACATACCAGGAGTGTCTAAGACCCATTTCTGGCATCCAGGGATGACTTTTTGAAGTTTTGGGGTTTAAGGGGGCAAAGTCACTTCTTCCATCCAGCCTAAGGTGCTCAAAATCGGGTACAATGTCAGGTTTTTCCCATGGCTGGAAGCTGAAAAAAAAACTTCAGATAATAGCAAAGGTAGATAGATCAAATGAAAGCATCAGATCTGAGCTTTCTAACAAGTATATTTAGGTCCTGGGTACTCACAAAGTGACTGTGATATCCATTCTGAGCTATTTGGAAAATTAGCAAATCTTGTCAAAAAAACTTTTTTTGACGATTTTTGCTAATTTTCGGTATCAACCCTCATGACTGTTTTCAGGTCCCTGTAGCCACCAGGACCCCATAATATATCTCAGATTATATAACAAGAGTGGCTAGGGCTCATTTCCAGCCTCCAGGTACATGTCTGACTCCTATTTGTGACATTTTGAGGTGTTTGGTGTCAAATTCATTTTTTTCCATTATAGCTCCTAGATATCAGAGTCACATCAGATTTCTAGTTCTGGACCCAAGAAGACCATAGTATACCTCAGATGACATACCAAGAGTGTCTAAGACCCATTTCTGGCCTCCAGGGGTGACCTTTTGAAGTTTTTGGGTTTAAGGGGGCAAAGTGACTTTTTCCACCCAGCCCAATGTTCTCAAAATCGGGTACGATATCAGGTGTTTCCCTTGGTTGGTAGCGGAAAAAAAACTTTATATAATATCAAAGTTATATATATCACATGAAAGCATCAGAGCTGACCTTTCTGACAAGTGTATTCATATCTTGCGCACTCAGACAGTGTCTCTGATATCCATTCTGAGCTATTTGGAAAATTAGCAAATCTTGTCAAAAAAATTTTTGGGACGATTTTTGCTAATTTTCAGTATCAACCCACCTGACTGTTTTTGGGTCCCTGTGGCCACCAGGACCCTATATTATATCTCAGGTGATATAGCAAGAGTGTCTAGGGCTCATTTCCAGCCTCCAGGTACATGTCTGAGTCCTATTTCAGACATTTTGAGGTGTTTGGTGTCAAATTCATTTTTTCCATTATAGGCCCTAGATATCAGAGTCACATCACATTTCTAGTTCTGGACCCAAGAACACCATAGTATACCTCAGATGACATACCAAGAGTGTCTAAGACCCATTTCTGGCCTCCAGGGGTGACTTTTTGAAGTTTTTGGGTTTAAGGGGGCAAAGTCACTTTTTCCACCCGAGGTCGTGGAACTCGGAGCTAGGTAAAAGTTTAGCTTGAGTGCCCTCCCCATGGAGGTCAAAAATGTTATTGCATCAAAATCATTTAAAAACTATATAGGTGTAATTGTTGTGCCCTGAATGCTATATGGCTGCATTTGCACCGTTCTAGGTATTTACAAAATGAATTTCTAACACTTTTGAAGTCACCATAAAGTGAAAAATGACTAAGTCCAAAAACTTCACTGGTGCATCAAAGTGGTCAAAAAAGGTCAACATTGGGTTAAAATTAACAAAACATAGTGCTGCAGTGGTCCAATAGCAGGCTAAAGACATAATGAATGACACAGAATGAACAGTTTTACTAAACACTTTGAAAATTCGATTTTCAATTTCAGGGGGACAAGGTCATGGAACTCCGAGCTGGGTAAAAGTTCAGCTTAAGGGCCCTCCCCATGGAGGTCAAAAATGTTATTACATCAAAATCTTTTAAAAACTATATAGGTGTAATTGCAGTCTCCTGAATGCTATGTAACTGCATTTGCACTGTTCTGTGTGCCTCCAAAATGAATTTCTAACACTTTTGAAGTCCCCATGAAGTGAAAAATGACGAAGTACAAAGACATCATTGGTGCATGAAAGTGTTTAAAAACGGTCACAAATGCATAAAAATGAAAAAAACAAAGTGCTACACTGGCCCAATAGCATGCTAAACACACAATGAATGACCCAGAATGAATATATTTACAAATTACTTGGAAAATGCTATTTTAAATTTCAGGGGGACGAGGTCACAGAAGTCATGGAACTCCGAGCGGGGTAAAAGTTCAAACTTTCCACCCCTCATGGAGGTCAAAATGTTTAATTCATCAAAATCATTTAAAAACTATATAGGTGTGATTGGAGTGTCCTGATTGCTATATAGGTGCATTTGCACTGTCCTGTGTGCCTCCAAAGTGACTTTCTAACACTTTTGAAATCTCCATGAAGCAAAAAGTGACTAAGTCCAAAGACCATTTGGAGCATCAAAGTGTTCAAAAACGGTCAAAAATGCATAAAAACGAAAAAAAACAAGTGCTACAGTGGCCCAATAGCATGCTAAACACACAATGAATGACACAGAATGAATAGTTGTACACATTACTTTGAAAATGCAATTTTAAATTTCAGGGGGACAAGGTCACGAAAGTCATGGAACTCCGAGCGGGGTAAAAGTTCAACCTTTCCCCCCTTATGGAGGTCAAAATTTAAATACATCAAAATCATTTAAAAACTATATAGGTGTGATGGCAGTGTCTTGGATACATCCCACATGAATTTTAAACACATTAGGAGCATCTCTGATCAAAATAACCATAAAAATCCCAAAGCTGCATCAGTGCTTCAAAGTGCTCCAAAACGGTCAAAAATGGACGAAAATGAAAAATATTCTCCATATCTGAGTTTTTATAACATTCCTTAGATAATGTATATCTTGAATTAGTTTTAAATCCTTTTATTAAAAAGTTTCTTTTCTATGCTGCACTGGTGCAACGCCTCAAATCTGAGAAGCTGCACCAGTGCAGCCGAAGCAGCACTGGTGCAGCCGAAGCAGCACTGGTGCAACAAGAGTCAAGCTGGTAGCCTGACCTTTGACCAATCCGAGAAAAAAAAAGGTGTTTTTTTCCCTGGGCCCCTCCCCCAAACGAAAACACATTGACCTGAAGCCTAAGTGTATTCTGAGTCATAAAAAGTTTATTAGATGAAAAAATATTGTACGGGCACTTTTTTGCACAAAAAGTCACTTTTTGGCACTTTTTTGAGAGAAATAAAATAGTTCGCAGATTTTTTTTAAATCGACCGAATAAAAAAAAAATGCTCTTGTTGGATGGCTTTGGACATAAGGCCGCATAAACAAAAGGAATTTTTCAAATATCTGTTTTTCTCACTTTTTTATTGCTGTTTGAAATTTCTGACTTGACTTTTTGCATCATTGGTGATGCATGTGTTTAACATTGAGCTTGGGAAAATTGAAAAAAAATAGACTTTGGGGATTGTTTACTAGGGCAAGTGATACATCAAATTAAGACTCATATTAAACTGAACCTCAAGCTGAAAAAAAAAACAAAATAGCATTTACGATCACTTTTTTATAAGCAACTTTAACAATTGTTTTTTTAGCTATATTAAAAAACAAGGTAACGCCGTAAATTTTAGAAAAGAGATTTTTTCAAAGTAAAACATAGGTGTGACCTGCCTTCACATTAGGCTTCATAAACAAAAGAAAAAACATCTCTATGTGTTATATTCACTTTTTAATAACACATTTTCGTTTTAGGCACAAGCAAAAAGCAGCATTGGTGATGCATGTGTTTTTCAATGGGGTTTTTTAAAGTCTACCAAAATACGGTTTACCAATACATTTTCATTATTTTCTCTTTAGTATCTAATTATGCACATGTTAATAAACAGGTTCATGCATTATTAGCTAAATAGCATAAAAACACACTGAATTATTAACAATAATCTTTGAGATTTGGGTGACCAGATGGTCGGAAATCGAAAATCGCCTCCTATGGATTCAACTTCCATTTCGTGCACTTTCTATGTGGGCCACATGCATAAGAATTGGTACAATAATGCATACGAATCTTAGCTAGAATCTGCAATTGAAATTAAGTCTTTAACTTATATGCTTCAAGAATTATAGGGCACATTCTGCTATGTATAATATCCTATCCATTTCAATGGGACGACCAGATGGCCGCAAATTGAAAATCGCGTCGTATGGATTCATATTGCGTTGTATGTACCTTACGTGTAAGCCACATGCATTTAAAATGACACAATGTAGTAGGGTATGCTATAGAATGTGTTGCAGTTGGAAATCAAGCTCTATCTAGTATGGATCATGACTGATGACACAATATACGTGACTCATTTTGCAAAAAATGGAGGCAAATTTTTATAAAAAATGCGTTTAATCACTGAATGATTCTCACCACTTCTAAGCATGGCACAGGCATGACAATGACCACAGGGCAGTGGCATGATGGTAACTGTATGCTGCACTCAGAATTATGGATCCAGATTGTATGGTTTTAGAATTATGGGCCACAACGTAAGGCATATTTTTTCACACATGTGACGTTATTGAAAAACATCATACATTCAACTTCACATTTTGTAGCCAAAAGCATAAAGTGTTCTTCAACACACATGAAAGTGAAAAATAAAAACTTTTCCTGAAGATTACACTTGATTTGTACCTTGTCCCTATAAGCCACAAATATGAGAGTTACCACTATAAAGTGTAGATGTCTTAGCTACATACTGTGATTGAAATTAGGTCAGTACCTCATATGGTTCAAGATTTATAGTGCACCACATACTATGTAATATATCCTATCCATTTCAATGGGTGACCAGATGGCCGCAAATTAAAAATCGCCTCGTATGGATTCAAACTGCTTTGTATGCACCTTGTGTGTGAGCCACATGCATATAAAATGGCACACTGTAGTAGGCTATGTTATAGAATGTGTTGCAGTTGGAAATCAAGCTCTATCTAATATGGATCTTGACTGATGACATAACATACGTGACACATTTTGCAAAAGCTGGAGGAATTTTTTAAAAAATATGTGTTTAATCGCTGAAAGATTCACACCACTTTGAAGCTTTCCACATGCATGAAAATGAACACAGGACAGTGGCATCATGTTAGCTTAATGCTGCACTTCCAATTATGGATCCAGATTGTATGGTTTTAGAAGTATGGGACAAAATGTAAGGCATACTTTTTCGTACATGCGACGGTATTGAAAAACGTCATACATTCAACCTCAAATTTTGACAACTTTACAATACGCCACACACATAATAATTCACATGGGTAAGATGCACATCACTAGGAACAAAGTGCTGTTTAAATTATGTCTCTATAATGTACAGACTATGAATTATAGCCAAAAGTATAAAGTGTTCTACAACACACATGAAAGTGAAAAATAAAAACTTACCTGAAGGTTACACTTGATTTGTACCTTGTCCCTATAAGCCACAACCATGAGAGTTACCACTATGAATTGTAAATGTCTTAGCTACATACTGCAATTGAAATTAAGTCAGTACATCATATGCTTCAAGAAATAGAGTGCACTACATCCTCTGTAGTATATCCTATCCATTTCAAAGGGTGACCAGATGGCCGCAAATTAAAAATTGCCTCGTATGGATTCAAATTGCTTTGTATGACTGTTTTCAGGTCCCTGTAGCCACCAGGACCCCATAATATATCTCAGATGATATAACAAGAGTGGCTAGGGCTCATTTCCAGCCTCCAGGTACATGTCTGACTCCTATTTGTGACATTTCGAGGTGTTTGGGAACAAATTCATTTTTCCCAATATAGGCCATAGAGCTCAGAGTCACATCACATTGAGCTCAGAGTCACATCAAATTTCTAGTTCTGGACCTAAGGACCCCTTAGTATACCTCAGATGACATACCAGGAGTGTCTAAGACCCATTTCTGGCCTCCAGGGATGACTTTTTGAAGTTTTGGGGTTTAAGGGGGCATAGTCACTTCTTCCATCCAGGCTACGTTGCTCAAAATCGGGTACGATGTCAGGTTCTTCCCTTGGCTGGAAGCTGAAAAAAAAACTTCAGATAATAGCAAAGGTAGATAGATCAAATGAAAGCATCAGATCTGAGCTTTCTAACAAGTATATTTAGGTCATGGGTACTCACAAAGTGACTGTGATATCCATTCTGAGCTATTTGGAAAATTAGCAAATCTTGTCAAACTTTTTTTGACGATTTTTGCTAATTTTCGGTATCAACCCTCATGACTGTTTTCGGGTCCCTGTAGCCACCAGGACCCCATAATATATCTCAGATGATATAACAAGAGTGGCTAGGGCTCATTTCCAGCCTCCAGGTACATGTCTGACTCCTATTTGTGACATTTCGAGGTGTTTGGGATCAAACTCATTTTTCCCAATATAGGCCATAGAGCTCAGAGTCACATCACATTGAGCTCAGAGTCACATCAAATTTCTAGTTCTGGACCTAAGGACCCCTTAGTATACCTCAGATGACATACCAGGAGTGTCTAAGATCCATTTCTGGCCTCCAGGGATGACTTTTTGAAGTTTTGGGGTTTAAGGGGGCATAGTCACTTCTTCCATCCAGGCTACGTTGCTCAAAATCGGGTACGATGTCAGGTTCTTCCCTTGGCTGGAAGCTGAAAAAAAAACTTCAGATAATAGCAAAGGTAGATAGATCAAATGAAAGCATCAGATCTGAGCTTTCTAACAAGTATATTTAGGTCATGGGTACTCACAAAGTGACTGTGATATCCATTCTGAGCTATTTGGAAAATTACCAAATCTTGTCAAAAAAACTTTTTTTGACGATTTTTGCTAATTTTCGGTATCAACCCTCATGACTGTTTTCGGGTCCCTGTAGCCACCAGGACCCCATAATATATCTCAGATGATATAACAAGAGTGGCTAGGGCTCATTTCGAGCCTCCAGGTACATGTCTGACTCCTATTTGTGACATTTCGAGGTGTTTGGGGTCAAACTCATTTTTTCCATTATAGGCCATATAGCTCAGAGTCACATCACATTGAGCTCAGAGTCACATCAAATTTCTAGTTCTGGACCTAAGGACCCCTTAGTATACCTCAGATGACATACCAGGAGTGTCTAAGACCCATTTCTGGCCTCCAGGGATGACTTTTTGAAGTTTTGGGGTTTAAGGGGGCAAAGTCACTTCTTCCATCCAGCCTAAGGTGCTCAAAATCGGGTACAATGTCAGGTTTTTCCCATGGCTGGAAGCTGAAAAAAAAACTTCAGATAATAGCAAAGGTAGATAGATCAAATGAAAGCATCAGATCTGAGCTTTCTAACAAGTATATTTAGGTCCTGGGTACTCACAAAGTGACTGTGATATCCATTCTGAGCTATTTGGAAAATTAGCAAATCTTGTCAAAAAAACTTTTTTTGACGATTTTTGCTAATTTTCGGTATCAACCCTCATGACTGTTTTCAGGTCCCTGTAGCCACCAAAAACTTCACTGGTGCATCAAAGTGGTCAAAAAAGGTCAACATTGGGTTAAAATTAACAAAACATAGTGCTGCAGTGGTCCAATAGCAGGCTAAAGACATAATGAATGACACAGAATGAACAGTTTTACTAAACACTTTGAAAATTCGATTTTCAATTTCAGGGGGACAAGGTCATGGAACTCCGAGCTGGGTAAAAGTTCAGCTTAAGGGCCCTCCCCATGGAGGTCAAAAATGTTATTACATCAAAATCTTTTAAAAACTATATAGGTGTAATTGCAGTCTCCTGAATGCTATGTAACTGCATTTGCACTGTCCTGTGTGCCTCCAAAGTGACTTTTTAACACTTTTGAAATCTCCATGAAGCAAAAAGTGACTAAGTCCAAAGACCATTTGGAGCATCAAAGTGTTCAAAAACGGTCAAAAATGCATAAAAACGAAAAAAAAACAAGTGCTACAGTGGCCCAATAGCATGCTAAACACACAATGAATGACACAGAATGAATAGTTGTACACATTACTTTGAAAATGCAATTTTAAATTTCAGGGGGACAAGGTCACGAAAGTCATGGAACTCCGAGCGGGGTAAAAGTTCAACCTTTCCCCCCTTATGGAGGTCAAAATTTTAATACATCAAAATCATTTAAAAACTATATAGGTGTGATGGCAGTGTCTTGGATACATCCCACATGAATTTTAAACACATTAGGAGCATCTCTGATCAAAATAACCATAAAAATCCCAAAGCTGCATCAGTGCTTCAAAGTGCTCCAAAACGGTCAAAAATGGACGAAAATGAAAAATATTCTCCATATCTGAGTTTTTATAACATTCCTTAGATAATGTATATCTTGAATTAGTTTTAAATCCTTTTATTAAAAAGTTTCTTTTCTATGCTGCACTGGTGCAACGCCTCAAGTCTGAGAAGCTGCACCAGTGCAGCCGAAGCAGCACTGGTGCAGCCGAAGCAGACCTTTGACCAATCCGAGAAAAAAAGGTGTTTTTTTCCCTGGGCCCCTCCCCCAAACGAAAACACATTGACCTGAAGCCTAAGTGTATTCTGAGTCATAAAAAGTTTATTAGATGAAAAAATATTGTACGGGCACTTTTTTGCACAAAAAGTCACTTTTTGGCACTTTTTTGAGAGAAATAAAATAGTTCGCAGATTTTTTTTAAATCGACCGAATAAAAAAAAAATGCTCTTGTTGGATGGCTTTGGACATAAGGCCGCATAAACAAAAGGAATTTTTCAAATATCTGTTTTTCTCACTTTTTTATTGCTGTTTGAAATTTCTGACTTCACTTTTTGCATCATTGGTGATGCATGTGTTTAACATTGAGCTTGGGAAAATTGAAAAAAAATAGACTTTGGGGATTGTTTACTAGGGCAAGTGATACATCAAATTAAGACTCATATTAAACTGAACCTCAAGCTGAAAAAAAAAACAAAATAGCATTTACGATCACTTTTTTATAAGCGACCTTAACAATTGTTTTTTTAGCTGTATTAAAAAACAAGGTAACGCCGTAAATTTTAGAAAAGAGATTTTTTCAAAGTAAAACATAGGTGTGACCTGCCTTCACATTAGGCTTCATAAACAAAAGAAAAAACATCTCTATGTGTTATATTCACTTTTTAATAACACATTTTCGTTTTAGGCACAAGCAAAAAGCAGCATTGGTGATGCATGTGTTTTTCAATGGGGTTTTTTAAAGTCTACCAAAATACGGTTTACCAATACATTTTCATTATTTTCTCTTTGGTATCTCATTATGCACATGTTAATAAACAGGTTCATGCATTATTAGCTAAATAGCATAAAAACACACTGAATTATTAACAATAATCTTTGAGATTTGGGTGACCAGATGGCCGGAAATCGAAAATCGCCTCGTATGGATTCAACTTCCATTTCGTGCACTTTCTATGTGGGCCACATGCATAAGAATTGGTACAATAATGCATACGAATCTTAGCTAGAATCTGCAATTGAAATTAAGTCTTTAACTTATATGCTTCAAGAATTATAGGGCACATTCTGCTATGTATAATATCCTATCCATTTCAATGGGACGACCAGATGGCCGCAAATTGAAAATCGCGTCGTATGGATTCATATTGCGTTGTATGTACCTTACGTGTAAGCCACATGCATTTAAAATGACACAATGTAGTAGGGTATGCTATAGAATGTGTTGCAGTTGGAAATCAAGCTCTATCTAGTATGGATCATGACTGATGACACAATATACGTGACTCATTTTGCAAAAAATGGAGGCAAATTTTATAAAACATGCGTTTAATCACTGAATGATTCTCACCACTTCTAAGCATGGCACAGGCATGACAATGACCACAGGGCAGTGGCATGATGGTAACTGTATGCTGCACTCAGAATTATGGATCCAGATTGTATGGTTTTAGAATTATGGGCCACAACGTAAGGCATATTTTTTCACACATGTGACGTTATTGAAAAACATCATACATTCAACTTCACATTTTGTAGCCAAAAGCATAAAGTGTTCTTCAACACACATGAAAGTGAAAAATAAAAACTTTTCCTGAAGATTACACTTGATTTGTACCTTGTCCCTATAAGCCACAAATATGAGAGTTACCACTATAAAGTGTAGATGTCTTAGCTACATACTGTGATTGAAATTAGGTCAGTACCTCATATGGTTCAAGATTTATAGTGCACCACATACTATGTAATATATCCTATCCATTTCAATGGGTGACCAGATGGCCGCAAATTAAAAATCGCCTCGTATGGATTCAAATTGCTTTGTATGCACCTTGTGTGTGAGCCACATGCATATAAAATGGCACACTGTAGTAGGCTATGTTATAGAATGTGTTGCATTTGGAAATCAAGCTCTATCTAATATGGATCTTGACTGATGACATAACATACGTGACACATTTTGCAAAAGCTGGAGGAATTTTTTTAAAAATATGTGTTTAATCGCTGAAAGATTCACACCACTTTGAAGCTTTCCACATGCATGAAAATGAACACAGGACAGTGGCATCATGTTAGCTTAATGCTGCACTTCCAATTATGGATCCAGATTGTATGGTTTTAGAAGTATGGGACAAAATGTAAGGCATACTTTTTCGTACATGCGACGGTATTGAAAAACGTCATACATTCAACCTCAAATTTTGACAACTTTACAATACGCCACACACATAATAATTCACATGGGTAAGATGCACATCACTAGGAACAAAGTGCTGTTTAAATTATGTCTCTATAATGTACAGACTATGAATTATAGCCAAAAGTATAAAGTGTTCTACAACACACATGAAAGTGAAAAATAAAAACTTACCTGAAGGTTACACTTGATTTGTACCTTGTCCCTATAAGCCACAACCATGAGAGTTACCACTATGAATTGTAAATGTCTTAGCTACATACTGCAATTGAAATTAAGTCAGTACATCATATGCTTCAAGAAATAGAGTGCACTACATCCTCTGTAGTATATCCTATCCATTTCAAAGGGTGACCAGATGGCCGCAAATTAAAAATTGCCTCGTATGGATTCAAATTGCTTTGTATGACTGTTTTCAGGTCCCTGTAGCCACCAGGACCCCATAATATATCTCAGATGATATAACAAGAGTGGCTAGGGCTCATTTCCAGCCTCCAGGTACATGTCTGACTCCTATTTGTGACATTTCGAGGTGTTTGGGGTCAAACTCATTTTTTCCATTATAGGCCATATAGCTCAGAGTCACATCACATTGAGCTCAGAGTCACATCAAATTTCTAGTTCTGGACCTAAGGACCCCTTAGTATACCTCAGATGACATACCAGGAGTGTCTAAGACCCATTTCTGGCCTCCAGGGATGACTTTTTGAAGTTTTGGGGTTTAAGGGGGCAAAGTCACTTCTTCCATCCAGCCTAAGGTGCTCAAAATCGGGTACAATGTCAGGTTTTTCCCATGGCTAGAAGCTGAAAAAAAAACTTCAGATAATAGCAAAGGTAGATAGATCAAATGAAAGCATCAGATCTGAGCTTTCTAACAAGTATATTTAGGTCCTGGGTACTCACAAAGTGACTGTGATATCCATTCTGAGCTATTTGGAAAATTAGCAAATCTTGTCAAAAAAACTTTTTTTGACGATTTTTGCTAATTTTCGGTATCAACCCTCATGACTGTTTTCAGGTCCCTGTAGCCACCAGGACCCCATAATATATCTCAGATTATATAACAAGAGTGGCTAGGGCTCATTTCCAGCCTCCAGGTACATGTCTGACTCCTATTTGTGACATTTTGAGGTGTTTGGTGTCAAATTCATTTTTTTCCATTATAGCTCCTAGATATCAGAGTCACATCAGATTTCTAGTTCTGGACCCAAGAAGACCATAGTATACCTCAGATGACATACCAAGAGTGTCTAAGACCCATTTCTGGCCTCCAGGGGTGACCTTTTGAAGTTTTTGGGTTTAAGGGGGTAAAGTGACTTTTTCCACCCAGCCCAATGTTCTCAAAATCGGGTACGATATCAGGTGTTTCCCTTGGTTGGTAGCGGAAAAAAAACTTTATATAATATCAAAGTTATATATATCACATGAAAGCATCAGAGCTGACCTTTCTGACAAGTGTATTCATATCTTGCGCACTCAGACAGTGTCTCTGATATCCATTCTGAGCTATTTGGAAAATTAGCAAATCTTGTCAAAAAAATTTTTGGGACGATTTTTGCTAATTTTCAGTATCAACCCACCTGACTGTTTTTGGGTCCCTGTGGCCACCAGGACCCTATATTATATCTCAGGTGATATAGCAAGAGTGTCTAGGGCTCATTTCCAGCCTCCAGGTACATGTCTGAGTCCTATTTCAGACATTTTGAGGTGTTTGGTGTCAAATTCATTTTTTCCATTATAGGCCCTAGATATCAGAGTCACATCACATTTCTAGTTCTGGACCCAAGAACACCATAGTATACCTCAGATGACATACCAAGAGTGTCTAAGACCCATTTCTGGCCTCCAGGGGTGACTTTTTGAAGTTTTTGGGTTTAAGGGGGCAAAGTCACTTTTTCCACCCGAGGTCGTGGAACTCGGAGCTAGGTAAAAGTTTAGCTTGAGTGCCCTCCCCATGGAGGTCAAAAATGTTATTGCATCAAAATCATTTAAAAACTATATAGGTGTAATTGTTGTGCCCTGAATGCTATATGGCTGCATTTGCACCGTTCTAGGTATTTACAAAATGCATTTCTAACACTTTTGAAGTCTCCATGAAGTGAAAAATGACTAAGTCCAAAAACTTCACTGGTGCATCAAAGTGGTCAAAAAAGGTCAACATTGGGTTAAAATTAACAAAACATAGTGCTGCAGTGGTCCAATAGCAGGCTAAAGACATAATGAATGACACAGAATGAACAGTTTTACTAAACACTTTGAAAATTCGATTTTCAATTTCAGGGGGACAAGGTCATGGAACTCCGAGCTGGGTAAAAGTTCAGCTTAAGGGCCCTCCCCATGGAGGTCAAAAATGTTATTACATCAAAATCTTTTAAAAACTATATAGGTGTAATTGCAGTCTCCTGAATGCTATGTAACTGCATTTGCACTGTTCTGTGTGCCTCCAAAATGAATTTCTAACACTTTTGAAGTCCCCATGAAGTGAAAAATGACGAAGTACAAAGACATCATTGGTGCATGAAAGTGTTTAAAAACGGTCACAAATGCATAAAAATGAAAAAAACAAAGTGCTACACTGGCCCAATAGCATGCTAAACACACAATGAATGACCCAGAATGAATATATTTACAAATTACTTGGAAAATGCTATTTTAAATTTCAGGGGGACGAGGTCACAGAAGTCATGGAACTCCGAGCGGGGTAAAAGTTCAAACTTTCCACCCCTCATGGAGGTCAAAATGTTTAATTCATCAAAATCATTTAAAAACTATATAGGTGTGATTGGAGTGTCCTGATTGCTATATAGGTGCATTTACACTGTCCTGTGTGCCTCCAAAGTGACTTTCTAACACTTTTGAAATCTCCATGAAGCAAAAAGTGACTAAGTCCAAAGACCATTTGGAGCATCAAAGTGTTCAAAAACGGTCAAAAATGCATAAAAACGAAAAAAAACAAGTGCTACAGTGGCCCAATAGCATGCTAAACACACAATGAATGACACAGAATGAATAGTTGTACACATTACTTTGAAAATGCAATTTTAAATTTCAGGGGGACAAGGTCACGAAAGTCATGGAACTCCGAGCGGGGTAAAAGTTCAACCTTTCCCCCCTTATGGAGGTCAAAATTGTAATACATCAAAATCATTTAAAAACTATATAGGTGTGATGGCAGTGTCTTGGATACATCCCACATGAATTTTAAACACATTAGGAGCATCTCTGATCAAAATAACCATAAAAATCCCAAAGCTGCATCAGTGCTTCAAAGTGCTCCAAAACGGTCAAAAATGGACGAAAATGAAAAATATTCTCCATATCTGAGTTTTTATAACATTCCTTAGATAATGTATATCTTGAATTAGTTTTAAATCCTTTTATTAAAAAGTTTCTTTTCTATGCTGCACTGGTGCAACGCCTCAAGTCTGAGAAGCTGCACCAGTGCAGCCGAAGCAGCACTGGTGCAGCCGAAGCCCGAGGGCCATTCCCGACTTCAGCATTGCTTGTCCTGACTGCTCCCAGCGATTCCCTAGGCCCTAGGCCTAACCACTGCTCGAGTGGCATCTCTTATACCACTTGTTTAGTATATGGTTTGAGTGGCCACCCGCCCTCATCCATAATTGTGCAACTTGTATGTTTAAACAGTGCTTTTGATTTAACGCTTGTGCCCCTTTATTCATAAAGAATACTGGGGATTGTCTTTAGTAATAAACACATATATTTTTATAATATATACTTGTGTGGTGTCCTTTCATTTGATATTACAGGATTGTATGTGGTAAAACAGCTCGCTTAACACGACCTCTTAAGTTAAGCCTTTAGGCTGCTTAGTCCATGCTACCCCTAGGATAGCTTGTCTAATAAGGTTGACTTACAACCAGACACCATAAGGGATTGTTTGGTCTGATAATAGGTGGTTCCAGAATTGGAAACATCACCTATCAGGCCAACTTCTCACATTAGGCCTTCCATAGGAGTGGCTCACAGGTTGATATGTGTCCAGATATAGGTTTAGATATAGGTATACTATATCTAAGTAAGGGGTGGTTACACCACCTTACCCCAGCTGAGTGATCAGCCAGTTGTGTCAATTTAAGAACCAGCCAGGGGTGGCAAAAGATATGCTGCAGCCCCTGGTAGGCCTTGGTGGCTCCTATGCCCTTGGCACCTATAGTGCATTATACAGGGGCTGACAAGGAGTCCATTTCCAATTGTGGTATGTACCTAGGGTACATGGAATCCATTTTACAGAGAGAGCAGATGGCCTGGGGCCCTGATTAGCAGGGAACCAGGTCAACTAAGTCAAAAAACCAGCTAAACACAGGCAAAAAATCTGGGGTAACCATAGTCAGGTAGCCACCTTCCTACAGTCCCCCAGGCTGTGCTTGGTCCCCCAGGCTGTGCTTGGTCCCCCTGGTTGCTCTTGGTCCCCCAGGCTGTGCTTGGTCCCCCAGGCTGTGCTTGGTCCCCCTGGTTGCTCTTGGTCCCCCTGGCTGTGCTTGGTACCCCTGGCTGTGCTTGGTCCCCCAGGCTGCTTGGTCCCCCAGGCTGTGCTTGGTCCCCCTGGTTGCTCTTGGTCCCCAAGCTGTGCTTGGTCCCCCAGGCTGTGCTTGCTCCCCCTGGTTGCTCTTGGTCCCCCAGGCTGTGTTTGGTCCCCCAGGCTGTGCTTGGTCCCCCAGGCTGTGCTTGGTCCCCCTGGTTGCTCTTGGTCCCCCAGGCTGTGCTTGGTCCCCCAGGCTGTGCTTGGTCCACCTGGTTGCTCTTGGTCCCCCAGGCTGTGCTTGGTACCCCTGGCTGTGCTTGGTCCCCCTGGTTGCTCTTGGTCCCCCAGGCTGTGCTTGGTCCCCCAGGCTGTGCTTGGTCCCCCTGGATGCTCTTGGTCCCCCTGGCTATGCTTGGTCTCCCTGGTTCCTCTTGGTCCCCCTGGCTGTGCTTGGTCCCCCAGGCTGTGCTTGGTCTCCCTGGTTGCTCTTGGTCCCCCTGGCTGTGCTTGGTACACCTGGCTGTGCTTGGTCCCCAGGCTGTGCTTGGTCCCCCAGGCTGTGCTTGGTCCCCCTGGTTGCTCTTGGTCCCCCAGGCTGTGCTTGGTCCCCCTGGTGCTCTTGGTCCCCCTGGCTGTGCTTGGTCCCCCTGGTTGCTCTTGGTCCCCCTGGCTGTGCTTGGTCCCCCTGGTTGCTCTTGGTCCCCCAGGCTGTGCTTGGTCCCCCAGGCTGTGCTTGGTCCCCCTGGTTGCTCTTGGTCCCCCAGGCTGTGCTTGGTCCACCAGGCTGTGCTTGGTCCCCCTGGTTGCTCTTGGTCCCCCAGGCTGTGCTTGGTCCCCCAGGCTGTGCTTGGACCCCCTGGTTGCTCTTGGTCCTCCAGGCTGTGCTTGGTCCCCCAGGCTGTGCTTGGTCCCCCAGGCTGTGCTTGGTCCCCCTGGTTGCTCTTGGTCCCCCTGGCTGTGCTTGGTACCCCTGGCTGTGCTTGGTCCCCCTGGTTGCTCTTGGTCCCCCAGGCTGTGCTTGGTCCCTCTGGTTGCTCTTGGTCCCCCAGGCTGTGCTTGGTCCCCCAGGCTGTGCTTGTTCCCCCTGGTTGCTCTTGGTCCCCCAGGCTGTGCTTGGTCCCCCAGGCTGTGCTTGGTCCCCCAGGCTGTGCTTGGCCCCCCTGGTTGCTCTTGGTCCCCCAGGCTGTGCTTGGTCCCCCAGGCTGTGCTTGGTCCCCCAGGCTGTGCTTGGTCCCCCTGGTTGCTCTTGGTCCCCCAGGCTGTGCTTGGTCCCCCAGGCTGTGCTTGGACTCCCTGGTTGCTCTTGGTCCCCCCAGGCTGTGCTTGGTCCCCCAGGCTGTGCTTGGTCCCCCAGGCTGTGCTTGGTCCCCCTGGTTGCTCCTGGTCCCCCTGGCTGTGCTTGGTCCCCCTGGCTGTGCTTGGTCCCCCTGGTTGCTCTTGGTCCCCCAGGCTGTGCTTGGTCCCCCAGGCTGTGCTTGGTCCCCCTGGTTGCTCTTGGTCCCCCAGGCTGTGCTTGGTCCCCCAGGCTGTGCTTGGTCCCCCTGGTTGCTCTTGGTCCCCCAGGCTGTGCTTGGTCCCCCAGGCTGTGCTTGGTCCCCCAGGCTGTGCTTGGTCCCCCAGGCTGTGCTTGGTCCCCCTGGTTGCTCTTGGTCCCCCAGGCTGTGCTTGGTCCCCCAGGCTGTGCTTGGTCCCCCTGGTTGCTCTTGGTCCCCAAGGCTGTGCTTGGTCCCCCAGGCTGTGCTTGGTCCCCAGGCTGTGCTTGGTCCCCCTGGTTGCTCTTGGTCCCCCTGGCTGTGCTTGGTACCCCTGGCTGTGCTTGGCCCCCCTGGTTGCTTTTGGTCCCCAAGGCTGTGCTTGGTCCGACAGGCTGTGCTTGGTCCCCCTAGTTGCTCTTAGTCCCCCAGGCTGTGCTTGGTACCCCAGGCTGTGCTTGGTCCCCCAGGCTCTGCTTGGTCCCCCTGGTTGCTCTTGGTCCCCCAGACTGTGCTTGGTCCCCCAGACTGTACTTGGTCCCCCAGGCTGTGCTTGGTCCCCCTGGTTGCTCTTGGTCCCCCAGGCTGTGCTTGGTCCCCCAGGCTGTGCTTGGTCCCCCTGGTTGCTCTTGGTCCCCCTGGCTGTGCGTGATACCCCTGGCTGTGCTTGGTCCCCCTGGTTGCTCTTGGTCCCCCAGGCTGTGCTTGGTCCCCCAGGCTGTGCTTGGTCCCCCTGGTTGCTCTTGGTCCCCCAGGCTGTGCTTGGTCCCCCAGGCTGTGCTTGGTCCCCCTGGTTGCTCTTGGTCCCCCTGGCTGTGCTTGGTCCCCCTGGTTGCTCTTGGTCCCCCAGGCTGTGCTTGGTCCCCCAGGCTGTGCTTGGTCCCCCAGGCTCTGCTTGGTCCCCCAGGCTCTGCTTGGTCCCCCTGGTTGCTCTTGGTCCTTCAGGCTGTGCTTGGTCCCCCAGGCTCTGCTTGGTCCCCCTGGTTGCTCTTGGTCCCCCAGGCTGTGCTTTGTCCCCCAGGCTGTGCTTGGTCCCCCTGGTTGCTCTTGGTCCCCCAGGCTGTGCTTGGTCCCCCAGGCTGTGCTTGGTCCCCCAGGCTGTGCTTGGTCCCCCTGGTTGCTCTTGGTCCCCCAGGCTGTGCTTGGTCCCCCATGCTGTGCTTGGTCCCCCAGGCTGTGCTTGGTCCCCCAGGCTGTGCTTGGTCCCCCTGGTTGCTCTTGGTCCCCCAGGCTGTGTTTGGTCCCCCAGGCTGTGCTTGGTACCCCAGGCTGTGCTTGGTCCTCCTGGTTGCTCTTGGTCCCCCAGGCTGTGCTTGGTCCCCCAGGCTGTTCTTGGTCCCCCAGGCTGTGCTTGGTCCCCCAGGCTGTGCTTGGTCCCCCAGGCTGTGCTTGGTCCCTCCGGTTGCTCTTGGTCCCCCAGGCTGTGCTTGGTCCCCCAGGCTGTGCTTGGTCCCCCTGGTTGCTCTTGGTCCCCCAGGCTGTGCTTTGTCCCCCAGGCTGTGCTTGGTCCCCCAGGCTGTGCTTGGTCCCCAGGCTGTGCTTGGTCCCCCTGGTTGCTCTTGGTCCCCCTGGCTGTGCTTGGTACCCCTGGCTGTGCTTGGTCCCCCTGGTTGCTCTTGGTCCCCCAGGCTGTGCTTGGTCCCCCAGGCTGTGCTTGGTCCCCCTAGTTGCTCTTAGTCCCCCAGGCTGTGCTTGGTACCCCAGGCTGTGCTTGGTCCCCCAGGCTCTGCTTGGTCCCCCTGGTTGCTCTTGGTCCCCCAGGCTGTTCTTGGTCCCCCAGACTGTGCTTGGTCCCCCAGGCTGTGCTTGGTCCCCCTTGTTGCTCTTGGTCCCCCAGGCTGTGCTTGGTCCCCCAGGCTGTGCTTGGTCCCCCTGGTTGCTCTTGGTCCCCCTGGCTGTGCGTGATACCCCTGGCTGTGCTTGGTCCCCCTGGTTGCTCTTG
The DNA here is from genome assembly GCF_964261635.1 of Lissotriton helveticus. Taxonomy (NCBI): domain Eukaryota; kingdom Metazoa; phylum Chordata; class Amphibia; order Caudata; family Salamandridae; genus Lissotriton; species Lissotriton helveticus. Next base: position 757,212 of record NW_027612067.1, read on the forward strand.
GTCCCCCAGGCTGTGCTTGGTCCCCCAGGCTGTGCTTGGTCCCCCTGGTTGCTCTTGGTCCCCCAGGCTGTGCTTGGTCCCCCAGGCTGTGCTTGGTCCCCCAGGCTGTGCTTGGTCCCACTGGTTGCTCTTGGTCCCCCAGGCTGTGCTTGGTACCCCGGCAGTGCTTGGTCCCCCTGGTTGCTCTTGGTCCCCCAGCCTGTGCTTGGTCCCCCAGGCTGTGCTTGGTCCCCCTGGTTGCTCTTGGTCCCCCTGGCTGTGCTTGGTCCCCCTGGTTGCTCTTGGTCCCCCAGGCTGTGCTTGGTCCCCCAGGCTGTGCTTGGTCCCCCTGGTTGCTCTTGGTCCCCCAGGCTGTGCTAGGTCCCCCAGGCTGTGCTTGGACCCCCAGGCTCTGCTTGGTCCCCCAGGCTCTGCTTGGTCCCCCTGGTTGCTCTTGGTCCTTCCGGCTGTGCTTGGTCCCCCAGGCTGTGCTTGGTCCCCCTGGTTGCTCTTGGTCCCCCAGGCTGTGCTTGGTCCCCCAGGCTGTGCTTGGTCCTCCTGGTTGCTCTTGGTCCCCCAGGCTGTGCTTGGTCCCCCTGGCTGTGCTTGGTCCCCCAGGCTGTGCTTGGTCCCCCTGGTTGCTTTTGGTCCCCCAGGCTGTGCTTGGTCCCCCATGCTGTGCTTGGTCCCCCAGGCTGTGCTTGGTCCCCCAGGCTGTGCTTGGTCCTCCTGGTTGCTCTTGGCCCCCCAGGCTGTGCTTGGTTGTGAGAAGTTGGCCTGGTAGGGGATTTTTCCAATTCTGGAACCACCTACTACCTGACCAAACAATCCCTTATGGTGTCTGGTTGTAAGTCAACCTTATTAGACAAGCTATCCTAGGGGTAGCATGGACTAAGCAGCCTAAAGGCTTAACTTAAGAGGTCGTGTTAAGCGAGCTGTTTTACCACATACAATCCTGTAATACCAAATGAAAGGACACCACACAAGTATATATTATAAAAATATATGTGTTTATTACTAAAAACAATCCCCAGTATTCTTTATGAATAAAGGGGCACAAGCGTTAAATCAAAAGCACTGTTTAAACATACAAAGTTGCACAATTATGGATGAGGGCAGGGGGCCACTCAAACCATATACTAAACAAGTGGTATAAGAAAGGCCACTCGAGCAGTGGTTAGGCCTAGGGCCTAGGGAATCGCTGGGAGCAGTCAGGACAAGCAATGCTGAAGTCGGGAATGGCCCTCGGGATTCGGGAGATGTGCGGAAAGCGCACGCACGCACCAATGTTAACCAATGGTGCGTAAAAGTTGTAAAGTTAAAGTTAAAGGACACTTCCGCTGAACCTAGAGGAACAAAACTTAACACACAGACCCTAGAGATGTGCACCAGTGTGGGAACACCGGCGGAGCAAAGTTACCTCACCCACAGGAAGCGGGTGCACAGGGTCGAAGTGGCGTCGGGTTTTGACACGCAGGTTCTTGGCGCTTGAAGCTGAAGACGCTGCAGGCGATGTGAAGGAGAAGTGTCCGGTGGATCCAAGGGTGGATCTGAAGTGGTGAAGACCTGAAAGCAGAGGGGACAGTGTTCAAAGTCACAGGCCAGTGACCACCGTGGAACCAGATTGGAACCAGGTAAAGTCGGGTGCAAACAGGTGATGAGGTGTTGCTTCTCTCTGCAGCCACGTGGACACGAAGAGGTCAAGGACGTCCAGGAGTCGATCACGAGCTGTCCCTCGAAGGCTCTAGCTGATGGCGGTGTCGGCAACTCGATTGAAGCAAACAAGCCTTGGCTAATGCAAGCCACGGGGAAAGTGAAAAAGGCTTATTACTCGGACCAGCAAGGTCAGAGCGGGTACTCCTTTCTACAAGAGCGAGGGCAGGTCTGGAGCAATCAGACTCACAGTGTAAATGGTAGGTTTCGTCGCCAAGATGGCCGCTGACCACGTGACAAGCGGCCAGGATGGCGAGTCGAGTGGCACAAAGCAAAAGGGCCCCACGCAGATCGTGGAGATGCTGGAGGGCTGATCTTTGGTGCAAATGCTGCTCGATTGTGGGGCTTCTCAAACCCCAAAGCACAGAGTCGAGGGTGCCTCGGGTGCTGCGCAGTCAGCGTCTCGGGGGTCTTTCAAGATGTCCGCTCCCACGTCTCTCGGGGCCTCCACGGGTCCCTTCTTTGTAGGGACTGTGGATCGGGCTGGGAAAAGTCTGGGAAGCTGGGTCTCGTCAGGCTCTGCACTCGGGCTCCGGCGGGAGGCGGCGGCAAAGCAGACGTCGAGGTGCTGGGTGGTGCCTGTGTTCACAGGGTGGCCCCTCCTAGGCCACAAGGGAGATTCTCTTCAGTCTTCTATCATCAGAATGTCGAAGTCCAGTCGTCTTCTTAGTTTAAAGGTGATTTCAGGATGATCTGCTGTGCTAGGGCACTGCTCCCACTCTTATTCCAATCTGAGGGGTGGATCTCCTGCTAGGTCCCTCCCTATGGGTGGGACCAGGAAGGGGGGTGGTTACACCCCCTTTCCTTTGTCCAGGTCTCACTGGAGCTGGGGCTGGGCTGCCCCAGAACCGGTTTGACCGGATTATGCAAGGGGAAGCCTTGTGCTCCCCAGGCACTGTCTGGTTTCTTTCAAACCTCCCTGCTACAATACACTATCTCCTGTCTGGAGGGCGGTGACACCCTCCTGTGACAGGAAACCCTTTGTCCAGGACCCATTTGGTCGAGTTTCAGTCAACTGCAGGGGTCCAGACATTTGTCTGTGGCAGAGGCATCCATTTTGTGGATCTTAAGGTCTTTGGAGAAATCAACCGCATTAAAGCAAAGTAACATGTCTTACCCCTCTAGAGGGGTGGAATGCCATCCCCGTCGCCAGAACTGGCGAGGGGATGGTATTCCAAAGCGTATGACACCTTACACGACATGTTTTGATAAAGCCAAACCAAAGTTGCTAAATAACCGCGAGGATTATAAGGCACTTAATAGTATATGGTATGGCATTATCCTGAAACAGCTTAGGGATTTGTTCCCGATGGCTGCAGACAGGCTCAGCTCATGCTAGAGCTCCATCTCACATAAAACCACGCACTCAGCCTCCAGGATTGATGAGGCCTGACTATAGGAGTGGCTCACAGGTTTACATGTGTCCAGATATAGGTTTAGACATAGGTATACTATATCTAAGCAAGGGGTGTGTACACCACCTTACCCCAGCTGAGTGATCAGCCAGTTGTGTCAATTTAAGAACTAGCCAGGGGTGGCAAAAATATGCTGCAGCCCCTGGTAGGCCTTAGTGGCTCCTATGCCCTGTGCACCTATAGTGCATTCTACAGGGGCTGACAAGGAGTCCATTTCCAATTGTGGTATGTACCTAGGGTACATGGAATCCATTTTACAGAGAGAGCAGATGGCCTGGGGCCCTGATTAGCAGGGAACCAGGTCAACTAAGTCAAAAAACCAGCTAAACACAGGCAAAAAATCTGGGGTAACCATAGTCAGGTAGCCACCTTCCTACATAACCCCCCCCAAACGAAAGGAGATAAGGCTATCCTTGGCCAGGTAAGCCTATATTGCCTGAGTGGCTGTGAGAAGTTGGCCTGGTAGGGGATGTTTCCAATTCTGGAACCACCTACTACCTGACCAAACAATCCCCTTATGGTGTCTGGTTGTAAGTCAACCTTATTAGACAAGCTATCCTAGGGGTAGCATGGACTAAGCAGCCTAAAGGCTTAACTTAAGAGGTCGTGTTAAGCGAGCTGTTTTACCACATACAATCCTGTAATACCAAATGAAAGGACACCACACAAGTATATATTATAAAAATATATGTGTTTATTACTAAAAACAATCCCCAGTATTCTTTATGAATAAAGGGGCACAAGCGTTAAATCAAAAGCACTGTTTAAACATACAAAGTTGCACAATTATGGATGAGGGCAGGGGGCCACTCAAACCATATACTAAACAAGTGGTATAAGAGAGGCCACTCGAACAGTGGTTAGGCCTAGGGCCTAGGGAATCGCTGGGAGCAGTCAGGACAAGCAATGCTGAAGTCGGGAATGGCCCTCGGGATTCGGGAGATGTGCGGAAAGCGCACGCATGCACCAATGTTAACCAATGGTGCGTAAAAGTCAAATAGTTAAAGTTTAAGGACACTTCCGCTGAACCTAGAGGAACAAAACTTAACACACAGACCCTAGAGGTGTGCACCAGTGTGGGAACACCGGCGGAGCAAAGTTACCTCACCCACAGGAAGTGGGTGCACAGGGTCGAAGTGGCGTCGGGTTTTGACACGCAGGCTCTTGGTGCTTGAAGCTGAAAGGGCTGCAGGCAGGGTGAAGACGAAGTGTCCGGTGGAGTCCAAGGGTGGACTCAAGTTGTAGAGTACCTGAAAGCAGAGGGGACAGAGTCTGGGTCACTCAGCAGTGACCAGGGTGGAACCAGGACGGAACCAGGCAATGTCGGGCGCAATCAGGTGGTCGTCGAGGCGCTTCTCTTCGCTGTCACGTGGGCTCTGGGGCATCTGCGACGTCCAGGAGCAGATCACGATCTGTCCCACGCAGGCTCTCACCGTCGGTGCAGTCGGCTTCCGGTTTGGAGCAAACAAGCCTTGGTAAGAGCAATCCACGCGGGATTGGAAGATGGCGTCTCACTCGGACCAGGAAGGTCAGAGTCGGGGCTCCCTTTCAGGGGAGCTGGTGTGGATCTGGAGCAACCAGAATCACGAGTCTTCTTTTGTAGTTCGTCGGCACAGGGACCACAAGCCAGCTGGCAAGTGACCGGGCCAACGCGTTGAGCCAAATCGTGCCAAAGGGCCCCACGCAGCACTCGTCGAGTGTGGAGGGCTGAACTTCGGCTCAGGAGTAGCTCAGGGTGGGGGCTTCTCAAACCCCGGTGTACAGCTTCGAGGGTCACTCGTGGGCTGCACGGTCAGCGTCTCGTGGTCACTTCAAGATGGCGTGCCCCACGCTTCCGGTCGCCTCCACGGGTCTCAGCTTTGCAGGGACTGTGGATCGGGCTGTTAGAAGCTGGGCAGGCTTGATCTCGTCGATCTCAGTCGCTCGAGTTCCGGCGGGAACTGCAACTAAGTAGACGTCGAGGGCTGGATGGTGCCTGCTGCTGCAGGGTGGTCACTCCTTGACCACAAGGGAGATTCTTCGGGCTTCCACGTTGAGATGGAGGGCGAAGGGTCCAGAATATCGTTTCAAATGTTTCTTCCAGGAAATCTGATGTGCATTGGCACTGCTCCCACTCTTATTCGAATCTGGTGGGCGTGATTACCTGCTAGGTCCCCTCCTATGGGTGGGACCCAGGAAGTGGGTGGATACACCCCCTTCCTTTGATCCAGGCCGCCCTGGCACGAGGGCTGGAGTGCCCCAGAACCGGTTTGGCCGGATTATGCAAGGGGCAGCCTTGTGCGCCCCAGGCAGTGTCTGGTTTCTTTCAAACCTCCCTGCTACAATACACTATCTCCTGTCTGGAGGGCGGTGACACCCTCCTGTGACAGGAAACCCTTTGTCCAGGACCCCCTTGACTGGGTTTCGGTCAGCTCCAGGGGTCCAGACATTTGTCTGTGGCAGAGGCATCCATTTTGTGGATCTTAAGGCCTTTGGAGAAATCAACCGCATTAAAGTGAAGTAACATGTCTTACCCCTCTAGAGGGGTGGAATGCCATCCCCGTCGCCAGAACTGGCGAGGGGATGGTATTCCAAAGCGTATGACACCTTACACGACATGTTTTGATAAAGCCAAACCAGAGTTGCTAAATAACCGCGAGGATTATAAGGCACTTAATAGTATATGGTATGGCATTATCCTGAAACAGCTTAGGGATTTGTTCCCGACGGCTGCAGACAGGCTCAGCTCATGCTAGAGCTCCATCTCACATAAAAACCAAGCACCCAGCCTCCAGGATTGGTGAGGCCTGTCTATAGGAGTGGCTCACAGGTTTACATGTGTCCAGATATAGGTTTAGACATAGGTATACTATATCTAAGCAAGGGGTGTGTACACCACCTTACCCCAGCTGAGTGATCAGCCAGTTGTGTCAATTTAAGAACCAGCCAGGGGTGGCAAAAGATATGCTGCAGCCCCTGGTAGGCCTTAGTGGCTCCTGTGCCCGGTGCACCTATAGTGCATTCTACAGGGGCTGACAAGGAGTCCATTTCCAATTGGTATGTGCCTATAGCACATGTGTCATTAATTTAGTGAGAGAACAGCAGGCTGGGGGTCTGATCAGCAGGCCCACAGCCTCAGTAGTCGAAAACCAGTGAAGCAAAAAGCAAAAATTTGGGGTGACCATAGGATAGCAGACCCTACTCTCCTACACAACCCCCCCCCAAACGCAGGGACATTAAACTAACCTTGACCAGATAAGTCTTCATGTTCTAAGTGGAAGTACCTGGAGAGACCATCTGCATTACCATGGTCAGTCCCTGGGCGGTGCTCCACTGTAAAGTCCATCCCCTGTAGGGAAATGGACCACCTGAGCAGTTTGGGATTTTCACCCTTCATCTGATTAAGCCATAAGAGGGGCTTATGGTCTGTTTGCACCAGGAAGTGAGTTCCAAACAAGTAGGACCTCAACTTCTTTAATGCCCAAACCACAGCAAAGGCCTCCCTCTCAATGGCTGACCAACGTTTTTCTCTTGGGGTTAGCCTCCTGCTAATGAAAGCAATTGGCTGGTCTTGACCATCTTGATTAAGTTGTGAGAGTACAGCTCCCACCCCCAACTCAGAAGCATCTGTCTGAACAATGAACTGTTTGGAGTAGTCAGGACTCTTTAGGATAGGTGCAGAGCACATGGCCTTCTTCAGGTCTTCAAATGCCTTCTGACAGCTAACTGTCCACTGAACCTTTTTTGGCATCTTCTTGGATGTCAAGTCATTTAATGGTGTCACTATAGACCCATAGTTTTTCACAAACTTTCTGTAATACCCAGTCAGGCCCAAGAAGGCTCTGACTTGTGTCTGGGTAACTGGAGGAGCCCAGTCCTGTATGGCCTGGATTTTGCTTTCCAGTGGCTGAACCTGGCCTCCACCTACTAGGTGGCCCAGGTATACAACCTTACTCTGCCCTATCTGGCACTTTGTGGCCTTGATAGTTAGGCCTGCCTTTTGCAGGGCCTCCAAAACTTTCTTCAGGTGGATCAGGTGATCCTCCCAGGTGGAGCTAAAGACAGCAATATCATCCAGATAAGCTGCACAAAAGTCATCCAACCCAGTAAGGACTTGGTTCACCAACCTTTGAAAAGTGGCAGGTGCATTCTTCAAACCAAAGGGCATTACCACAAACTGATAATGCCCACTAGGGGTAGAGAATGCTGTCTTGGCCTTTGACTCCTCAGCTAGTCTGATTTGCCAGTAGCCAGCTGTCAGATCAAATGTGCTCAGAAACTTGGCAGAAGCCAATCTGTCAATGAGCTCATCTGCTCTTGGAATGGGGTGAGCATCTGTCCTAGTGACAGCATTGAGACCCCTGTAATCCACGCAAAACCTCATTTCTCTCTTACCATCTTGGGTATGAGGTTTTGGCACCAGGACTACTGGGCTGGCCCATGGGCTCTCTGATGGCTCAATCACTCCAAGCTCCAACATCTTTTGCACCTCAGCCTTGATGCAATCCCTGACATGATCAGGTTGCCTGTAGATCTTATTCTTGACAGGCAGACTGTCACCAGTGTCCACAACATGGGTACACCAGTCAGTTTGGCTGGGTGTGAGTGAAAACATTTGCCTGTGAGCCTGCAAAACTTGTCTGCAGTCCCTCTGTTGCTGGTCAGTGAGGCTGCCTGCCAAGGCTACTCCATCAACTGAACCATCATCAGGGTTCTGGGAAAGCAGGTCTGGGAGAGGGTCACTCTCTTCCTCCTGTTCCCCATCTGTGGCCATGAGCAAGCTCATGTCCTCCCTGTCTACAAATGCTTTCAAGCGATTCACATGGATTACCCTGTGAGGGCTCCTGGGTGTTCCAAAGTCTACCAAGTAGGTGACTTCCCCTTTCTTCTCAATAATAGGATAGGGTCCACTCCATTTGTCTTGGAGTGCTGCTGGAGCCACTGGCTCCAGTACCCATACCTTCTGTCCTGGTTGGAACTCTACCAGTACAGCCTTTTGGTCATGCCAAGCTTTCTGCAATTCTTGGCTGGCCTCCAGGTTTTTGGATGCTCTTTCCATGTACTCAGCCATCCTGGAGCGGAGACCAAGTACATAGTCCACTATGTCTAGTTTGGGCTTTTTGAGAGGTAACTCCCATCCTTCCTTCACCAAACACAATGGACCTCTCACAGGGTGGCCAAACAAAAGTTCAAAAGGGCTGTAGCCAACCCCCTTCTGTGGGACCTCTCTGTAAGCAAAGAGCAGGCAGGGTAAAAGAATGTCCCATTTCCGCCTGAGCTTCTCTGGTAATCCTTTTATCATGCCTTTAAGGGTCTTGTTAAATCTCTCCACAAGCCCATTGCATTGTGGATGATATGGGGTGGTAAACTTATAGTTTACTCCACATTCCTTCCACATTGCTTTTAGATAGCTGGACATAAAATTTGTCCCTCTATCTGATAGTACCTCCTTAGGAAAGCCCACTCTTGAGAAAACTGCAATGAGGGCTTTTGCCACCACAGGTGCTGTGGTGGTCCTTAGGGGAATAGCCTCTGGGTACCTGGTGGCATGATCCACTACCACCAGTATGAATCTGTTCCCAGATGCTGTTTGGGGGTCCATTGGACCCACAATATCAATTCCAACTCTCTCAAAGGGGACCCCCACCACAGGTAGTGGTATTAGGGGGGCCTTTGTTGTGCCACCTGACTTACCACTGGCTTGGCAAGTGACACAGGAGCGACAAAACTCCTTGACATCCTCTGACATGTGAGGCCAGTGAAAGTGTGGAACAAGCCTGTCCCACGTCTTGTTCTGGCCTAAGTGTCCTGCAAGGGGAATATCATGGGCCAAGGTAAGGAGGAATCCCCTAAACTGCAGAGGTATCACCAACCTCCTGGTCATGCCAGGCTTGGGGGCTCTAGCCTCTGAGTAAAGGAGTCCCTCATCCCAATACACAGTATGGGTACCTTGGGCATCCCCAGCAGCCTCAGCAGCAGCCTGCTGTCTGAGGGGTTCAAGGGAAGGGCAATCTAATTGAGCCTGCCTCAGGTCTGCCCTTGAGGGTCCCCCTGTCCCCAGAAACTCAACCTGGTCAGGTTCAAGCTCCTCAGAGACAGTCTCCTCTTGGACTGCAGAATCAGTTTCCTCTGAAACCTGATCCTCAACCTGGGGCAAGGTGGAAGGCGAGGCCTTTCCTCTCTTGCTCCTTCTCTTGGGTTGTGGCTGGTCTATTGTCTCAAGATCCACCACTGGTTCAGGAAGGCACTTCTTAGCCTGAGCCCTTGTCATGGCAAGGACATGCTCGGAAATCCCTAGCATTTCTGCATGAGTCCTGTACTCCACTTCTGACCATGCTGAGCTTTCAAGGTCATTGCCTAACAGACAGTCTACTGGTAGGTCTGCACTCACCACAACTTTCTTTAGGCCATCAACCCCTCCCCAGGAGAAGTTCACAACTGCCACACTATGGGAGGTAGTGGAGTTGCTTGCATTGGTTACTAGGTAGCTCTCTCCTAGTACAATCTGTCCAGGGTCCACAAAGCCAGGGGTCACCATGGTGACACTAGCACATGTGTCCCTGTAAGCTTGAGCCAGTTTCTCATTTATTAAGGGAGTCTGCCTGTATTTGCCCAGGTTAGTGGGGCTTACTGCAGTGGGCAACTCAATGTCCACATCATACAGGAGAACTGCCTGTGTAGGGACTCTGACTAGGCCAGATCCTACTTCAATACCCAGGGTCAACCCAGCTACACCCTTGGACTGTGTTCCACCACTGCTTACTGTACTTGGGGTTGCAGTTGCTTTAGGAGCTGTAGTGGTGGGAACTGGATTTGCCTTGGTGCACTCACTGCCCCAGTGTGAAACTGATTTGCAGGTATTACACCAAGGTGTCTTTGGACCTTTGTTCTTCTTCTTCTTGTTACCATTTTGGGAACCACCCTCCTTACTATTAGTTTGGGGGCCTGAAGACTTCTGGTCTTTTTCTTTATCTTTCTGATTCTGATTACCACCCTTCTGGTCTGTTTTCTTCTGGTCACCACCTTGGTTCTGGGGTTTCTGCTTAATCCTTGTTCTGACCCATTTGTCTGCCTTCTTTCCCAATTCTTGGGGAGAGGTCAGATCAGAGTCAATAAGGTATTGATGCAACAGCTGGTTTGTACAGTTATTAAGGATCTGTTCTCTCATCATAAGATTGTACAATCCTGTATAGTCTGAAACTTTACTTCCCTGCAACCAACCCTCCAAAGCCTTAGTGGCACACTCCACAAAATCAGTCCAGTCTTGAGTCTGTGCTTTCTGGGTGTCTCTGAACAACAACCTGTATTGCTCAGTGGTTAGGCCATACCCTTCAATGAGAGCACTCTTCAAAACAGAGTAGTTTTTGGCATCCTCAGGTCTAACTGTGAGGAGCCTGTCCCTCCCTTTCTCAGAAAAGGAGTACCACAAAATTGCAGCCCACTGATTCTCAGGAACCTGCTGTACCATGCAGGCTCTCTCAAGAGCAGTCATCCATTTGTGGATGTCATCCCCTTCTTTAAAGGGGGGCACAATCTTGGTCAGGTTTCTATTGTCATAGGCCCTGTCTTTTTCTCTTGGAAAATTGCTGCCACCAGTGACATCTAAGCCACTTAATTTCTGCTCTCTTGCCAAGGCAAGTTTAGCTTGAGCTAAGGTAAGCTTAGCTTGACTCAGGGCTACCTCCTCTCTCTCTATCTGGAGTCTGACAGCCCTCATTCTAGCCCTATGCTCAGCTTTCTGAGAAGCACTCATGCCTCTCTCTGATTCTCTGGAGGCACTAGAAAGATGAGAGTCCCCTGAGGGAGATCTCACTCTTCTGTTGCCTGGGAGAATCACATGTTGGGTTCTGGGGAGGTGCTGGCCCTCTCCATTCCCCAGTAGGTCCAAGTTGGCCTGGCTAAGCCTACCAACTGGAACCTGGCTACCCTGATCCTGTACTTGTGAGTCCCCACCATCTGAGTCCTCATCCAAGTCATCATCATCCTCCTCTTCAGGGGGATCAACTACAGGGGGGTTCCCTCCAGTTCCTGTATCTAGGGAAGCTGCTTTTGCCTTCTCTAAGTCATCCTGTTCTAGGATTTCTACCAGGATTAGGCAGGTGGGGCTTCTGCCCCTTTTTAACCCTCTTGCTTTGCACAAGGCAATCAAGTCTCTGCGGGTTAGTTTGTCATATCCAAAAGTTGCCTGGGTAGGGTCAACTGTCACAGGAGCAGACCCTGAGGCTTTTCCTGTGTCAGACATGGTTACTAGTGAGGTGTAAGTGGTGCACTTACCTACACTAAGTGTTTTCCTACTGTACCTTGCTAGTTAGTTGTAGTCAGGGTGTGCTAATCCCTTCAACCTACAACTACTAAGTTCAGTAGAACTTAATATGCTAAGCTTTTGATTTTATATGTACCTAGAGGTACTTGATGTGATCTTTCAATTTGATATAAAGATTGCAATGGTAAAACAACAGCAAGCTCAAATCCGCACCGCTGCTCACCAATGTGAGAAGTTGGCCTGGTAGGGGATGTTTCCAATTCTGGAACCACCTACTACCTGACCAAACAATCCCCTTATGGTGTCTGGTTGTAAGTCAACCTTATTAGACAAGCTATCCTAGGGGTAGCATGGACTAAGCAGCCTAAAGGCTTAACTTAAGAGGTCGTGTTAAGCGAGCTGTTTTACCACATACAATCCTGTAATACCAAATGAAAGGACACCACACAAGTATATATTATAAAAATATATGTGTTTATTACTAAAAACAATCCCCAGTATTCTTTATGAATAAAGGGGCACAAGCGTTAAATCAAAAGCACTGTTTAAACATACAAAGTTGCACAATTATGGATGAGGGCAGGGGGCCACTCAAACCATATACTAAACAAGTGGTATAAGAGAGGCCACTCGAACAGTGGTTAGGCCTAGGGCCTAGGGAATCGCTGGGAGCAGTCAGGACAAGCAATGCTGAAGTCGGGAATGGCCCTCGGGATTCGGGAGATGTGCGGAAAGCGCACGCATGCACCAATGTTAACCAATGGTGCGTAAAAGTCAAATAGTTAAAGTTTAAGGACACTTCCGCTGAACCTAGAGGAACAAAACTTAACACACAGACCCTAGAGGTGTGCACCAGTGTGGGAACACCGGCGGAGCAAAGTTACCTCACCCACAGGAAGTGGGTGCACAGGGTCGAAGTGGCGTCGGGTTTTGACACGCAGGCTCTTGGTGCTTGAAGCTGAAAGGGCTGCAGGCAGGGTGAAGACGAAGTGTCCGGTGGAGTCCAAGGGTGGACTCAAGTTGTAGAGTACCTGAAAGCAGAGGGGACAGAGTCTGGGTCACTCAGCAGTGACCAGGGTGGAACCAGGACGGAACCAGGCAATGTCGGGCGCAATCAGGTGGTCGTCGAGGCGCTTCTCTTCGCTGTCACGTGGGCTCTGGGGCATCTGCGACGTCCAGGAGCAGATCACGATCTGTCCCACGCAGGCTCTCACCGTCGGTGCAGTCGGCTTCCGGTTTGGAGCAAACAAGCCTTGGTAAGAGCAATCCACGCGGGATTGGAAGATGGCGTCTCACTCGGACCAGGAAGGTCAGAGTCGGGGCTCCCTTTCAGGGGAGCTGGTGTGGATCTGGAGCAACCAGAATCACGAGTCTTCTTTTGTAGTTCGTCGGCACAGGGACCACAAGCCAGCTGGCAAGTGACCGGGCCAACGCGTTGAGCCAAATCGTGCCAAAGGGCCCCACGCAGCACTCGTCGAGTGTGGAGGGCTGAACTTCGGCTCAGGAGTAGCTCAGGGTGGGGGCTTCTCAAACCCCGGTGTACAGCTTCGAGGGTCACTCGTGGGCTGCACGGTCAGCGTCTCGTGGTCACTTCAAGATGGCGTGCCCCACGCTTCCGGTCGCCTCCACGGGTCTCAGCTTTGCAGGGACTGTGGATCGGGCTGTTAGAAGCTGGGCAGGCTTGATCTCGTCGATCTCAGTCGCTCGAGTTCCGGCGGGAACTGCAACTAAGTAGACGTCGAGGGCTGGATGGTGCCTGCTGCTGCAGGGTGGTCACTCCTTGACCACAAGGGAGATTCTTCGGGCTTCCACGTTGAGATGGAGGGCGAAGGGTCCAGAATATCGTTTCAAATGTTTCTTCCAGGAAATCTGATGTGCATTGGCACTGCTCCCACTCTTATTCGAATCTGGTGGGCGTGATTACCTGCTAGGTCCCCTCCTATGGGTGGGACCCAGGAAGTGGGTGGATACACCCCCTTCCTTTGATCCAGGCCGCCCTGGCACGAGGGCTGGAGTGCCCCAGAACCGGTTTGGCCGGATTATGCAAGGGGCAGCCTTGTGCGCCCCAGGCAGTGTCTGGTTTCTTTCAAACCTCCCTGCTACAATACACTATCTCCTGTCTGGAGGGCGGTGACACCCTCCTGTGACAGGAAACCCTTTGTCCAGGACCCCCTTGACTGGGTTTCGGTCAGCTCCAGGGGTCCAGACATTTGTCTGTGGCAGAGGCATCCATTTTGTGGATCTTAAGGCCTTTGGAGAAATCAACCGCATTAAAGTGAAGTAACATGTCTTACCCCTCTAGAGGGGTGGAATGCCATCCCCGTCGCCAGAACTGGCGAGGGGATGGTATTCCAAAGCGTATGACACCTTACACGACATGTTTTGATAAAGCCAAACCAGAGTTGCTAAATAACCGCGAGGATTATAAGGCACTTAATAGTATATGGTATGGCATTATCCTGAAACAGCTTAGGGATTTGTTCCCGACGGCTGCAGACAGGCTCAGCTCATGCTAGAGCTCCATCTCACATAAAAACCAAGCACCCAGCCTCCAGGATTGGTGAGGCCTGTCTATAGGAGTGGCTCACAGGTTTACATGTGTCCAGATATAGGTTTAGACATAGGTATACTATATCTAAGCAAGGGGTGTGTACACCACCTTACCCCAGCTGAGTGATCAGCCAGTTGTGTCAATTTAAGAACCAGCCAGGGGTGGCAAAAGATATGCTGCAGCCCCTGGTAGGCCTTAGTGGCTCCTGTGCCCGGTGCACCTATAGTGCATTCTACAGGGGCTGACAAGGAGTCCATTTCCAATTGGTATGTGCCTATAGCACATGTGTCATTAATTTAGTGAGAGAACAGCAGGCTGGGGGTCTGATCAGCAGGCCCACAGCCTCAGTAGTCGAAAACCAGTGAAGCAAAAAGCAAAAATTTGGGGTGACCATAGGATAGCAGACCCTACTCTCCTACAGTGGCCATATAAGGAAGTACCTGCACTAGCATGGGTACCCCCTGTCTCATGGTCCACTAAGCAGTCCCTCACCCTTTGGGTATTAGAGGGTCTCCACCATAGGGAATCCCTACCTTGGGTGTGTTTATGCAAAGTTAAAGGCTGGTTTGGATATGGAGTTTTGAAGTGAGGCTCTACTAAGTTAGGGCTTGGCTTCCTCCAATTATCTTCCACCATGTGTGCCTTTCTTTCTTTAACTGAGTTGCACTGTGCTCTCAGGGTCAACCTCTGGCTACCTAAAGCTGGAGGCTGGGTCCCTCTGTTTGGCTTGCTGGAGGGACAGTTCAGGTTTGGGCCCTTTGGGTCCCAGGTTTGGCTGTGCCCAACAGAATCCATCTGTGGGAGGTCCCTAACTGTTTTTAAGGGGGCTCCCTCAGGAGTTTTTAAAGTTTTCACCTCACTAGGGCTACTAGTTTTGGTGCCCCTAATCTGTTGATGGGGGAGCTTTATTTGACAGGGGGCCCTCTGGGTCTCACTGTCCTTCTTGTCCTCTGCAGCCCTGGGCTGGCTAAGGCAAGGGAGAGAGGGGCAGGTTACCTGCTCCAGACTGGGTCCCACCTGAGAAGGGTCCACCGCCATCAGAGGCTCTGTCAGGCCAGGCCTAACAACCTCTGGGGCAGTTCCTTCATCAGGGGTGAGATCAGTTCCCTGAGGAGGCTGATCCTGTCCTAAAGTCTGGTGAGGGGGAGATTTCTCTTCCTCCTCCATGCTCTCAGTTTGTGTGGAGTTATCCATCATTTCAGGTTTCACAACACACATGTCAGTTTGAGTGTGGGCTGTGGCCATCACAGCCCCACCAACCTTTTCAGGAGGAGACTCAGTCTGGGTTTCTGCTGTTATCATAACAGCTTTGCTATTCTGTTCAGGAAGAGCTTTTGCTAAAGATGGGGCAGAGAGTTTCTCAGCCCTACCAACCTTTTCAGGAAGGACATCTTGAATTGGGGCTGTAGCCATTACAGCCCCACTAACCTTTCCATTGGAATTCACCATTCTAGAATGGGTTTCCTGTTCAACCTCAGCCCAGGCTGAGATCTCCAAATCATTACCAAGTAGGCAGTCTACAGGCAAGTTTGGTGACACTGCCACTCTCTTTGGGCCAATGACACCTCCCCAGCTGAGACTTACTACTGCCATGGGATGATTTGTTTGGATTCCATCAATGTTTGTAACCTGGTATGTGGCACCAGGTAAAAGTTGCTTAGAGGGGACTATGCCATCAGCCACCATGGTGATGCTAGCCCCTGTGTCTCTAAAAGCTCCAACTTTCAAACCATTGATGATGGGTTCTTGTCTATACTTGCTCAGAGTATTTGGGCAAGCAGAGAAGTTGGCAAACCCCATGCCAGTCTCATAAACAAGATCATTGGGTGATGGGGACCTGGATAGGCCAGGGTCCACCTGAGCTCCAATAGTAAACCCACCCAGATTCCTGGGTGTGCTTCCACTTCCTGGGGGATTACTGCTGACAGTAACAGGAGGTGTTGAAGCTGGCTTTGGAGGTATATTTTCTTTATTGTTATTCTTGGGACAACAGTTGTCTGTTTTTTAATGCCCAACCTGTTTACAGGGATAACAATAAGGCTTTTTCTCAGTTGAAGAAGTGTCTTGGGACCCACCCCCCTTCTTGGAGTTTTGGGGCCCTGGGGAAGTCTTTTCTTTTTTTTTATCCCCACCCTTATCTTGAGGCTTGGTAGACTCCTTCTTCTGGTTACTGTCCTGATTCTTAGGCCTAATCCTGGTTCTGACCCACTTGTCTGCCTTCTTTCCCAATTCTTGGGGAGAGGTCAGATCAGAGTCCACCAGGTGCTGGTGTAAGAGCTGGTTCTGACAATTACTTAGGATCTGCTCCCTCATAATCAAATTATACAATCCTGTAAAGTCATGTACTTTGCTGCCATGTAGCCAACCCTCCAGAGCCTTAGTAGCACAATCTACAAAATCAGTCCAGTCCTGAGTCTGTGTCTTCTGGGTATCTCTGAACTTCAACCTGTACTGTTCAGTGGTTAAGCCAAACCCATCTATCAGAACACTCTTCAGGACTTTGTAATTGTTTGCATCCTCATGTCTAACAGTGAGGAGCTTATCTCTCCCTTTCTCTGAAAAGGAGTACCATAAGATTGCTGCCCACTGTTCCTCAGTGTGAGAAGTTGGCCTGGTAGGGGATGTTTCCAATTCTGGAACCACCTACTACCTGACCAAACAATCCCTTATGGTGTCTGGTTGTAAGTCAACCTTATTAGACAAGCTATCCTAGGGGTAGCATGGACTAAGCAGCCTAAAGGCTTAACTTAAGAGGTCGTGTTAAGCGAGCTGTTTTACCACATACAATCCTGTAATACCAAATGAAAGGACACCACACAAGTATATATTATAAAAATATATGTGTTTATTACTAAAAACAATCCCCAGTATTCTTTATGAATAAAGGGGCACAAGCGTTAAAATCAAAAGCACTGTTTAAACATACAAGTTGCACAATTATGGATGAGGGCAGGGGGCCACTCGAACCATATACTAAACAAGTGGTATAAGAGAGGCCACTCGAACAGTGGTTAGGCCTAGGGCCTAGGGAATCGCTGGGAGCAGTCAGGACAAGCAATGCTGAAGTCGGGAATGGCCCTCGGGATTCGGGAGATGTGCGGAAAGCGCACGCATGCACCAATGTTAACCAATGGTGCGTAAAAGTTGTAAAGTTAAAGTTAAAGGACACTTCCGCTGAACCTAGAGATACAAAACTTAACACACAGACCCTAGAGGTGTGCACCAGTGTGGGAACACCGGCGGAGCAAAGTTACCTCACCCACAGGAAGCGGGTGCATAGGGTCGAAGTGGCGTCGGGTTTTGACACGCAGGCTCTTGGTGCTTGAAGCTGAAAGGGCTGCAGGCGGGTTGAAGATGAAGTGTCCGGTGGAGTCCAAGGGTGGACTCAAGTAGAAAAGTACCTGAAAGCAGAGGGGACAGAGTCTGGGTCACTCAGCAGTGACCAGGGTGGAACCAGGACGGAACCAGGCAATGTCGGGCGCAATCAGGTGGTCGTCGAGGAGCTTCTCTCCGCTGTCACGTGGGCTCTGGGGCATCTGCGACGTCCAGGAGCAGGTCACGATCTGTCCCACGCAGGCTCTCACCGTCGGTGCAGTCGGCTTCCGGTTTGGAGCAAACAAGCCTTGGTAAGAGCAATCCACGCGGGATCGGGAGATTGCTTCTCACTCGGACCAGGAGGGTCAGAGTCGGGGCTCCTCTTCAGGGGAGCTGGTGTGGATCTGGAGCAACCAGATTCACGAGTCTTCTTTTGTAGTTTGTCGGCACAGGGACCACAAGCCAGCTGGCAAGTGACCGGGCCAACGCATTGAGCCAAAATGTGCCAAAGGGCCCCACGCAGCACTCGTCGAGTGTGGAGGGCTGAACTTCGGCTCAGGAGTAGCTCAGGGTGGGGGCTTCTCAAACCCCGGTGCACAGCTTCGAGGGTCACTCGTGGGCTGCACGGTCAGCGTCTCGTGGTCAATTCAAGATGGCGTGCCCCACGCTTCCGGTCGCCTCCACGGGTCTCAGCTTTGCAGGGACTGTGGATCGGGCTGTTAGAAGCTGGGCAGGCTTGATCTCGTTGATCTCAGTCGCTCGAGTTCCGGCGGGAACTGCAACTAAGTAGACGTCGAGGGCTGGATGGTGCCTGCTGCTGCAGGGTGGTCACTCCTTGACCACAAGGGAGATTCTTCGGGCTTCCACGTTGGAGTGGAGGTCCAAGGGTCCAGAGTTTCGTTTCTAATGTTTCTTCCAGGTAATCTGAAGTGCGCTGGCACTGCTCCCGCTCTTATTCGAATCTGGTGGGCGTGACTACCTGCTAGGTCCCCTCCTATGGGTGGGACCCAGGAAGTGGGTGGATACACCCCCTTCCTTTGATCCAGGCCGCCCTGGCACGAGGGCTGGAGTGCCCCAGAACCGGTTTGGCCGGTTTGGTTAAAAAACAAGTGCTACAGTGGCCCAATAGCATGCTAAACACACAATGAATGACACAGAATGAATAGTTGTACACATTACTTTGAAAATGCAATTTTAAATTTCAGGGGGACAAGGTCACGAAAGTTATGGAACTCCGAGCGGGGTAAAAGTTCAACCTTTCCCCCCTTATGGAGGTCAAAATTTTAATACATCAAAATCATTTAAAAACTATATAGGTGTGATGGCAGTGTCTTGGATACATCCCACATGAATTTTAAACACATTAGGAGCATCTCTGATCAAAATAACCATAAAAATCCCAAAGCTGCATCAGTGCTTCAAAGTGCTCCAAAACGGTCAAAAATGGACGAAAATGAAAAATATTCTCCATATCTGAGTTTTTATAACATTCCTTAGATAATGTATATCTTGAATTAGTTTTAAATCCTTTTATTAAAAAGTTTCTTTTCTATGCTGCACTGGTGCAACGCCTCAAATCTGAGAAGCTGCACCAGTGCAGCCGAAGCAGCACTGGTGCAGCCGAAGCAGCACTGGTGCAACAAGAGTCAAGCTGGTAGCCTGACCTTTGACCAATCCGAGAAAAAAAAAGGTGTTTTTTTCCCTGGGCCCCTCCCCCAAACGAAAACACATTGACCTGAAGCCTAAGTGTATTCTGAGTCATAAAAAGTTTATTAGATGAAAAAATATTGTACGGGCACTTTTTTGCACAAAAAGTCACTTTTTGGCACTTTTTTGAGAGAAATAAAATAGTTCGCAGATTTTTTTTAAATCGACCGAATAAAAAAAAAATGCTCTTGTTGGATGGCTTTGGACATAAGGCCGCATAAACAAAAGGAATTTTTCAAATATCTGTTTTTCTCACTTTTTTATTGCTGTTTGAAATTTCTGACTTGACTTTTTGCATCATTGGTGATGCATGTGTTTAACATTGAGCTTGGGAAAATTGAAAAAAAATAGACTTTGGGGATTGTTTACTAGGGCAAGTGATACATCAAATTAAGACTCATATTAAACTGAACCTCAAGCTGAAAAAAAAAACAAAATAGCATTTACGATCACTTTTTTATAAGCAACTTTAACAATTGTTTTTTTAGCTATATTAAAAAACAAGGTAACGCCGTAAATTTTAGAAAAGAGATTTTTTCAAAGTAAAACATAGGTGTGACCTGCCTTCACATTAGGCTTCATAAACAAAAGAAAAAACATCTCTATGTGTTATATTCACTTTTTAATAACACATTTTCGTTTTAGGCACAAGCAAAAAGCAGCATTGGTGATGCATGTGTTTTTCAATGGGGTTTTTTAAAGTCTACCAAAATACGGTTTACCAATACATTTTCATTATTTTCTCTTTAGTATCTAATTATGCACATGTTAATAAACAGGTTCATGCATTATTAGCTAAATAGCATAAAAACACACTGAATTATTAACAATAATCTTTGAGATTTGGGTGACCAGATGGCCGGAAATCGAAAATCGCCTCCTATGGATTCAACTTCCATTTCGTGCACTTTCTATGTGGGCCACATGCATAAGAATTGGTACAATAATGCATACGAATCTTAGCTAGAATCTGCAATTGAAATTAAGTCTTTAACTTATATGCTTCAAGAATTATAGGGCACATTCTGCTATGTATAATATCCTATCCATTTCAATGGGACGACCAGATGGCCGCAAATTGAAAATCGCGTCGTATGGATTCATATTGCGTTGTATGTACCTTACGTGTAAGCCACATGCATTTAAAATGACACAATGTAGTAGGGTATGCTATAGAATGTGTTGCAGTTGGAAATCAAGCTCTATCTAGTATGGATCATGACTGATGACACAATATACGTGACTCATTTTGCAAAAAATGGAGGCAAATTTTTATAAAACATGCGTTTAATCACTGAATGATTCTCACCACTTCTAAGCATGGCACAGGCATGACAATGACCACAGGGCAGTGGCATGATGGTAACTGTATGCTGCACTCAGAATTATGGATCCAGATTGTATGGTTTTAGAATTATGGGCCACAACGTAAGGCATATTTTTTCACACATGTGACGTTATTGAAAAACATCATACATTCAACTTCACATTTTGTAGCCAAAAGCATAAAGTGTTCTTCAACACACATGAAAGTGAAAAATAAAAACTTTTCCTGAAGATTACACTTGATTTGTACCTTGTCCCTATAAGCCACAAATATGAGAGTTACCACTATAAAGTGTAGATGTCTTAGCTACATACTGTGATTGAAATTAGGTCAGTACCTCATATGGTTCAAGATTTATAGTGCACCACATACTATGTAATATATCCTATCCATTTCAATGGGTGACCAGATGGCCGCAAATTAAAAATCGCCTCGTATGGATTCAAACTGCTTTGTATGCACCTTGTGTGTGAGCCACATGCATATAAAATGGCACACTGTAGTAGGCTATGTTATAGAATGTGTTGCAGTTGGAAATCAAGCTCTATCTAATATGGATCTTGACTGATGACATAACATACGTGACACATTTTGCAAAAGCTGGAGGAATTTTTTAAAAAATATGTGTTTAATCGCTGAAAGATTCACACCACTTTGAAGCTTTCCACATGCATGAAAATGAACACAGGACAGTGGCATCATGTTAGCTTAATGCTGCACTTCCAATTATGGATCCAGATTGTATGGTTTTAGAAGTATGGGACAAAATGTAAGGCATACTTTTTCGTACATGCGACGGTATTGAAAAACGTCATACATTCAACCTCAAATTTTGACAACTTTACAATACGCCACACACATAATAATTCACATGGGTAAGATGCACATCACTAGGAACAAAGTGCTGTTTAAATTATGTCTCTATAATGTACAGACTATGAATTATAGCCAAAAGTATAAAGTGTTCTACAACACACATGAAAGTGAAAAATAAAAACTTACCTGAAGGTTACACTTGATTTGTACCTTGTCCCTATAAGCCACAACCATGAGAGTTACCACTATGAATTGTAAATGTCTTAGCTACATACTGCAATTGAAATTAAGTCAGTACATCATATGCTTCAAGAAATAGAGTGCACTACATCCTCTGTAGTATATCCTATCCATTTCAAAGGGTGACCAGATGGCCGCAAATTAAAAATTGCCTCGTATGGATTCAAATTGCTTTGTATGACTGTTTTCAGGTCCCTGTAGCCACCAGGACCCCATAATATATCTCAGATGATATAACAAGAGTGGCTAGGGCTCATTTCCAGCCTCCAGGTACATGTCTGACTCCTATTTGTGACATTTCGAGGTGTTTGGGAACAAATTCATTTTTCCCAATATAGGCCATAGAGCTCAGAGTAACATCACATTGAGCTCAGAGTCACATCAAATTTCTAGTTCTGGACCTAAGGACCCCTTAGTATACCTCAGATGACATACCAGGAGTGTCTAAGACCCATTTCTGGCCTCCAGGGATGACTTTTTGAAGTTTTGGGGTTTAAGGGGGCATAGTCACTTCTTCCATCCAGGCTACGTTGCTCAAAATCGGGTACGATGTCAGGTTCTTCCCTTGGCTGGAAGCTGAAAAAAAAACTTCAGATAATAGCAAAGGTAGATAGATCAAATGAAAGCATCAGATCTGAGCTTTCTAACAAGTATATTTAGGTCATGGGTACTCACAAAGTGACTGTGATATCCATTCTGAGCTATTTGGAAAATTAGCAAATCTTGTCAAACTTTTTTTGACGATTTTTGCTAATTTTCGGTATCAACCCTCATGACTGTTTTCGGGTCCCTGTAGCCACCAGGACCCCATAATATATCTCAGATGATATAACAAGAGTGGCTAGGGCTCATTTCCAGCCTCCAGGTACATGTCTGACTCCTATTTGTGACATTTCGAGGTGTTTGGGATCAAACTCATTTTTCCCAATATAGGCCATAGAGCTCAGAGTCACATCACATTGAGCTCAGAGTCACATCAAATTTCTAGTTCTGGACCTAAGGACCCCTTAGTATACCTCAGATGACATACCAGGAGTGTCTAAGATCCATTTCTGGCCTCCAGGGATGACTTTTTGAAGTTTTGGGGTTTAAGGGGGCATAGTCACTTCTTCCATCCAGGCTACGTTGCTCAAAATCGGGTACGATGTCAGGTTCTTCCCTTGGCTGGAAGCTGAAAAAAAAACTTCAGATAATAGCAAAGGTAGATAGATCAAATGAAAGCATCAGATCTGAGCTTTCTAACAAGTATATTTAGGTCATGGGTACTCACAAAGTGACTGTGATATCCATTCTGAGCTATTTGGAAAATTACCAAATCTTGTCAAAAAAACTTTTTTTGACGATTTTTGCTAATTTTCGGTATCAACCCTCATGACTGTTTTCGGGTCCCTGTAGCCACCAGGACCCCATAATATATCTCAGATGATATAACAAGAGTGGCTAGGGCTCATTTCGAGCCTCCAGGTACATGTCTGACTCCTATTTGTGACATTTCGAGGTGTTTGGGGTCAAACTCATTTTTTCCATTATAGGCCATATAGCTCAGAGTCACATCACATTGAGCTCAGAGTCACATCAAATTTCTAGTTCTGGACCTAAGGACCCCTTAGTATACCTCAGATGACATACCAGGAGTGTCTAAGACCCATTTCTGGCCTCCAGGGATGACTTTTTGAAGTTTTGGGGTTTAAGGGGGCAAAGTCACTTCTTCCATCCAGCCTAAGGTGCTCAAAATCGGGTACAATGTCAGGTTTTTCCCATGGCTGGAAGCTGAAAAAAAAACTTCAGATAATAGCAAAGGTAGATAGATCAAATGAAAGCATCAGATCTGAGCTTTCTAACAAGTATATTTAGGTCCTGGGTACTCACAAAGTGACTGTGATATCCATTCTGAGCTATTTGGAAAATTAGCAAATCTTGTCAAAAAAACTTTTTTTGACGATTTTTGCTAATTTTCGGTATCAACCCTCATGACTGTTTTCAGGTCCCTGTAGCCACCAAAAACTTCACTGGTGCATCAAAGTGGTCAAAAAAGGTCAACATTGGGTTAAAATTAACAAAACATAGTGCTGCAGTGGTCCAATAGCAGGCTAAAGACATAATGAATGACACAGAATGAACAGTTTTACTAAACACTTTGAAAATTCGATTTTCAATTTCAGGGGGACAAGGTCATGGAACTCCGAGCTGGGTAAAAGTTCAGCTTAAGGGCCCTCCCCATGGAGGTCAAAAATGTTATTACATCAAAATCTTTTAAAAACTATATAGGTGTAATTGCAGTCTCCTGAATGCTATGTAACTGCATTTGCACTGTCCTGTGTGCCTCCAAAGTGACTTTTTAACACTTTTGAAATCTCCATGAAGCAAAAAGTGACTAAGTCCAAAGACCATTTGGAGCATCAAAGTGTTCAAAAACGGTCAAAAATGCATAAAAACGAAAAAAAAACAAGTGCTACAGTGGCCCAATAGCATGCTAAACACACAATGAATGACACAGAATGAATAGTTGTACACATTACTTTGAAAATGCAATTTTAAATTTCAGGGGGACAAGGTCACGAAAGTCATGGAACTCCGAGC
This sequence comes from Lissotriton helveticus, assembly GCF_964261635.1. Taxonomy (NCBI): domain Eukaryota; kingdom Metazoa; phylum Chordata; class Amphibia; order Caudata; family Salamandridae; genus Lissotriton; species Lissotriton helveticus. The sequence continues at coordinate 781,097 of NW_027612067.1, forward strand.
GGGGTAAAAGTTCAACCTTTCCCCCCTTATGGAGGTCAAAATTTTAATACATCAAAATCATTTAAAAACTATATAGGTGTGATGGCAGTGTCTTGGATACATCCCACATGAATTTTAAACACATTAGGAGCATCTCTGATCAAAATAACCATAAAAATCCCAAAGCTGCATCAGTGCTTCAAAGTGCTCCAAAACGGTCAAAAATGGACGAAAATGAAAAATATTCTCCATATCTGAGTTTTTATAACATTCCTTAGATAATGTATATCTTGAATTAGTTTTAAATCCTTTTATTAAAAAGTTTCTTTTCTATGCTGCACTGGTGCAACGCCTCAAGTCTGAGAAGCTGCACCAGTGCAGCCGAAGCAGCACTGGTGCAGCCGAAGCAGACCTTTGACCAATCCGAGAAAAAAAGGTGTTTTTTTCCCTGGGCCCCTCCCCCAAACGAAAACACATTGACCTGAAGCCTAAGTGTATTCTGAGTCATAAAAAGTTTATTAGATGAAAAAATATTGTACGGGCACTTTTTTGCACAAAAAGTCACTTTTTGGCACTTTTTTGAGAGAAATAAAATAGTTCGCAGATTTTTTTTAAATCGACCGAATAAAAAAAAAATGCTCTTGTTGGATGGCTTTGGACATAAGGCCGCATAAACAAAAGGAATTTTTCAAATATCTGTTTTTCTCACTTTTTTATTGCTGTTTGAAATTTCTGACTTCACTTTTTGCATCATTGGTGATGCATGTGTTTAACATTGAGCTTGGGAAAATTGAAAAAAAATAGACTTTGGGGATTGTTTACTAGGGCAAGTGATACATCAAATTAAGACTCATATTAAACTGAACCTCAAGCTGAAAAAAAAAACAAAATAGCATTTACGATCACTTTTTTATAAGCGACCTTAACAATTGTTTTTTTAGCTGTATTAAAAAACAAGGTAACGCCGTAAATTTTAGAAAAGAGATTTTTTCAAAGTAAAACATAGGTGTGACCTGCCTTCACATTAGGCTTCATAAACAAAAGAAAAAACATCTCTATGTGTTATATTCACTTTTTAATAACACATTTTCGTTTTAGGCACAAGCAAAAAGCAGCATTGGTGATGCATGTGTTTTTCAATGGGGTTTTTTAAAGTCTACCAAAATACGGTTTACCAATACATTTTCATTATTTTCTCTTTGGTATCTCATTATGCACATGTTAATAAACAGGTTCATGCATTATTAGCTAAATAGCATAAAAACACACTGAATTATTAACAATAATCTTTGAGATTTGGGTGACCAGATGGCCGGAAATCGAAAATCGCCTCGTATGGATTCAACTTCCATTTCGTGCACTTTCTATGTGGGCCACATGCATAAGAATTGGTACAATAATGCATACGAATCTTAGCTAGAATCTGCAATTGAAATTAAGTCTTTAACTTATATGCTTCAAGAATTATAGGGCACATTCTGCTATGTATAATATCCTATCCATTTCAATGGGACGACCAGATGGCCGCAAATTGAAAATCGCGTCGTATGGATTCATATTGCGTTGTATGTACCTTACGTGTAAGCCACATGCATTTAAAATGACACAATGTAGTAGGGTATGCTATAGAATGTGTTGCAGTTGGAAATCAAGCTCTATCTAGTATGGATCATGACTGATGACACAATATACGTGACTCATTTTGCAAAAAATGGAGGCAAATTTTATAAAACATGCGTTTAATCACTGAATGATTCTCACCACTTCTAAGCATGGCACAGGCATGACAATGACCACAGGGCAGTGGCATGATGGTAACTGTATGCTGCACTCAGAATTATGGATCCAGATTGTATGGTTTTAGAATTATGGGCCACAACGTAAGGCATATTTTTTCACACATGTGACGTTATTGAAAAACATCATACATTCAACTTCACATTTTGTAGCCAAAAGCATAAAGTGTTCTTCAACACACATGAAAGTGAAAAATAAAAACTTTTCCTGAAGATTACACTTGATTTGTACCTTGTCCCTATAAGCCACAAATATGAGAGTTACCACTATAAAGTGTAGATGTCTTAGCTACATACTGTGATTGAAATTAGGTCAGTACCTCATATGGTTCAAGATTTATAGTGCACCACATACTATGTAATATATCCTATCCATTTCAATGGGTGACCAGATGGCCGCAAATTAAAAATCGCCTCGTATGGATTCAAATTGCTTTGTATGCACCTTGTGTGTGAGCCACATGCATATAAAATGGCACACTGTAGTAGGCTATGTTATAGAATGTGTTGCATTTGGAAATCAAGCTCTATCTAATATGGATCTTGACTGATGACATAACATACGTGACACATTTTGCAAAAGCTGGAGGAATTTTTTAAAAAATATGTGTTTAATCGCTGAAAGATTCACACCACTTTGAAGCTTTCCACATGCATGAAAATGAACACAGGACAGTGGCATCATGTTAGCTTAATGCTGCACTTCCAATTATGGATCCAGATTGTATGGTTTTAGAAGTATGGGACAAAATGTAAGGCATACTTTTTCGTACATGCGACGGTATTGAAAAACGTCATACATTCAACCTCAAATTTTGACAACTTTACAATACGCCACACACATAATAATTCACATGGGTAAGATGCACATCACTAGGAACAAAGTGCTGTTTAAATTATGTCTCTATAATGTACAGACTATGAATTATAGCCAAAAGTATAAAGTGTTCTACAACACACATGAAAGTGAAAAATAAAAACTTACCTGAAGGTTACACTTGATTTGTACCTTGTCCCTATAAGCCACAACCATGAGAGTTACCACTATGAATTGTAAATGTCTTAGCTACATACTGCAATTGAAATTAAGTCAGTACATCATATGCTTCAAGAAATAGAGTGCACTACATCCTCTGTAGTATATCCTATCCATTTCAAAGGGTGACCAGATGGCCGCAAATTAAAAATTGCCTCGTATGGATTCAAATTGCTTTGTATGACTGTTTTCAGGTCCCTGTAGCCACCAGGACCCCATAATATATCTCAGATGATATAACAAGAGTGGCTAGGGCTCATTTCCAGCCTCCAGGTACATGTCTGACTCCTATTTGTGACATTTCGAGGTGTTTGGGGTCAAACTCATTTTTTCCATTATAGGCCATATAGCTCAGAGTCACATCACATTGAGCTCAGAGTCACATCAAATTTCTAGTTCTGGACCTAAGGACCCCTTAGTATACCTCAGATGACATACCAGGAGTGTCTAAGACCCATTTCTGGCCTCCAGGGATGACTTTTTGAAGTTTTGGGGTTTAAGGGGGCAAAGTCACTTCTTCCATCCAGCCTAAGGTGCTCAAAATCGGGTACAATGTCAGGTTTTTCCCATGGCTAGAAGCTGAAAAAAAAACTTCAGATAATAGCAAAGGTAGATAGATCAAATGAAAGCATCAGATCTGAGCTTTCTAACAAGTATATTTAGGTCCTGGGTACTCACAAAGTGACTGTGATATCCATTCTGAGCTATTTGGAAAATTAGCAAATCTTGTCAAAAAAACTTTTTTTGACGATTTTTGCTAATTTTCGGTATCAACCCTCATGACTGTTTTCAGGTCCCTGTAGCCACCAGGACCCCATAATATATCTCAGATTATATAACAAGAGTGGCTAGGGCTCATTTCCAGCCTCCAGGTACATGTCTGACTCCTATTTGTGACATTTTGAGGTGTTTGGTGTCAAATTCATTTTTTTCCATTATAGCTCCTAGATATCAGAGTCACATCAGATTTCTAGTTCTGGACCCAAGAAGACCATAGTATACCTCAGATGACATACCAAGAGTGTCTAAGACCCATTTCTGGCCTCCAGGGGTGACCTTTTGAAGTTTTTGGGTTTAAGGGGGTAAAGTGACTTTTTCCACCCAGCCCAATGTTCTCAAAATCGGGTACGATATCAGGTGTTTCCCTTGGTTGGTAGCGGAAAAAAAACTTTATATAATATCAAAGTTATATATATCACATGAAAGCATCAGAGCTGACCTTTCTGACAAGTGTATTCATATCTTGCGCACTCAGACAGTGTCTCTGATATCCATTCTGAGCTATTTGGAAAATTAGCAAATCTTGTCAAAAAAATTTTTGGGACGATTTTTGCTAATTTTCAGTATCAACCCACCTGACTGTTTTTGGGTCCCTGTGGCCACCAGGACCCTATATTATATCTCAGGTGATATAGCAAGAGTGTCTAGGGCTCATTTCCAGCCTCCAGGTACATGTCTGAGTCCTATTTCAGACATTTTGAGGTGTTTGGTGTCAAATTCATTTTTTCCATTATAGGCCCTAGATATCAGAGTCACATCACATTTCTAGTTCTGGACCCAAGAACACCATAGTATACCTCAGATGACATACCAAGAGTGTCTAAGACCCATTTCTGGCCTCCAGGGGTGACTTTTTGAAGTTTTTGGGTTTAAGGGGGCAAAGTCACTTTTTCCACCCGAGGTCGTGGAACTCGGAGCTAGGTAAAAGTTTAGCTTGAGTGCCCTCCCCATGGAGGTCAAAAATGTTATTGCATCAAAATCATTTAAAAACTATATAGGTGTAATTGTTGTGCCCTGAATGCTATATGGCTGCATTTGCACCGTTCTAGGTATTTACAAAATGCATTTCTTACACTTTTGAAGTCTCCATGAAGTGAAAAATGACTAAGTCCAAAAACTTCACTGGTGCATCAAAGTGGTCAAAAAAGGTCAACATTGGGTTAAAATTAACAAAACATAGTGCTGCAGTGGTCCAATAGCAGGCTAAAGACATAATGAATGACACAGAATGAACAGTTTTACTAAACACTTTGAAAATTCGATTTTCAATTTCAGGGGGACAAGGTCATGGAACTCCGAGCTGGGTAAAAGTTCAGCTTAAGGGCCCTCCCCATGGAGGTCAAAAATGTTATTACATCAAAATCTTTTAAAAACTATATAGGTGTAATTGCAGTCTCCTGAATGCTATGTAACTGCATTTGCACTGTTCTGTGTGCCTCCAAAATGAATTTCTAACACTTTTGAAGTCCCCATGAAGTGAAAAATGACGAAGTACAAAGACATCATTGGTGCATGAAAGTGTTTAAAAACGGTCACAAATGCATAAAAATGAAAAAAACAAAGTGCTACACTGGCCCAATAGCATGCTAAACACACAATGAATGACCCAGAATGAATATATTTACAAATTACTTGGAAAATGCTATTTTAAATTTCAGGGGGACGAGGTCACAGAAGTCATGGAACTCCGAGCGGGGTAAAAGTTCAAACTTTCCACCCCTCATGGAGGTCAAAATGTTTAATTCATCAAAATCATTTAAAAACTATATAGGTGTGATTGGAGTGTCCTGATTGCTATATAGGTGCATTTACACTGTCCTGTGTGCCTCCAAAGTGACTTTCTAACACTTTTGAAATCTCCATGAAGCAAAAAGTGACTAAGTCCAAAGACCATTTGGAGCATCAAAGTGTTCAAAAACGGTCAAAAATGCATAAAAACGAAAAAAAAACAAGTGCTACAGTGGCCCAATAGCATGCTAAACACACAATGAATGACACAGAATGAATAGTTGTACACATTACTTTGAAAATGCAATTTTAAATTTCAGGGGGACAAGGTCACGAAAGTCATGGAACTCCGAGCGGGGTAAAAGTTCAACCTTTCCCCCCTTATGGAGGTCAAAATTGTAATACATCAAAATCATTTAAAAACTATATAGGTGTGATGGCAGTGTCTTGGATACATCCCACATGAATTTTAAACACATTAGGAGCATCTCTGATCAAAATAACCATAAAAATCCCAAAGCTGCATCAGTGCTTCAAAGTGCTCCAAAACGGTCAAAAATGGACGAAAATGAAAAATATTCTCCATATCTGAGTTTTTATAACATTCCTTAGATAATGTATATCTTGAATTAGTTTTAAATCCTTTTATTAAAAAGTTTCTTTTCTATGCTGCACTGGTGCAACGCCTCAAGTCTGAGAAGCTGCACCAGTGCAGCCGAAGCAGCACTGGTGCAGCCGAAGCCCGAGGGCCATTCCCGACTTCAGCATTGCTTGTCCTGACTGCTCCCAGCGATTCCCTAGGCCCTAGGCCTAACCACTGCTCGAGTGGCATCTCTTATACCACTTGTTTAGTATATGGTTTGAGTGGCCACCCGCCCTCATCCATAATTGTGCAACTTGTATGTTTAAACAGTGCTTTTGATTTAACGCTTGTGCCCCTTTATTCATAAAGAATACTGGGGATTGTCTTTAGTAATAAACACATATATTTTTATAATATATACTTGTGTGGTGTCCTTTCATTTGATATTACAGGATTGTGTAGGAGAGTAGGGTCTGCTATCCTATGGTCACCCCAAATTTTTGCTTTTTGCTTCACTGGTTTTCGACTACTGAGGCTGTGGGCCTGCTGATCAGACCCCCAGCCTGCTGTTCTCTCACTAAATTAATGACACATGTGCTATAGGCACATACCAATTGGAAATGGACTCCTTGTCAGCCCCTGTAGAATGCACTATAGGTGCACAGGGCACAGGAGCCACTAAGGCCTACCAGGGGCTGCAGCATATCTTTTGCCACCCCTGGCTGGTTCTTAAATTGACACAACTGGCTGATCACTCAGCTGGGGTAAGGTGGTGTACACACCCCTTGCTTAGATATAGTATACCTATGTCTAAACCTATATCTGGACACATGTAAACCTGTGAGCCACTCCTATAGACAGGCCTCACCAATCCTGGAGGCTGGGTGCTTGGTTTTTATGTGAGATGGAGCTCTAGCATGAGCTGAGCCTGTCTGCAGCCGTCGGGAACAAATCCCTAAGCTGTTTCAGGATAATGCCATACCATATACTATTAAGTGCCTTATAATCCTCGCGGTTATTTAGCAACTCTGGTTTGGCTTTATCAAAACATGTCGTGTAAGGTGTCATACGCTTTGGAATACCATCCCCTCGCCAGTTCTGGCGACGGGGATGGCATTCCACCCCTCTAGAGGGGTAAGACATGTTACTTCACTTTAATGCGGTTGATTTCTCCAAAGGCCTTAAGATCCACAAAATGGATGCCTCTGCCACAGACAAATGTCTGGACCCCTGGAGCTGACCGAAACCCAGTCAAGGGGGTCCTGGACAAAGGGTTTCCTGTCACAGGAGGGTGTCACCGCCCTCCAGACAGGAGATAGTGTATTGTAGCAGGGAGGTTTGAAAGAAACCAGACACTGCCTGGGGCGCACAAGGCTGCCCCTTGCATAATCCGGCCAAACCGGTTCTGGGGCACTCCAGCCCTCGTGCCAGGGCGGCCTGGATCAAAGGAAGGGGGTGTATCCACCCACTTCCTGGGTCCCACCCATAGGAGGGGACCTAGCAGGTAATCACGCCCACCAGATTCGAATAAGAGTGGGAGCAGTGCCAATGCACATCAGATTTCCTGGAAGAAACATTTGAAACGATATTCTGGACCCTTCGCCCTCCATCTCAACGTGGAAGCCCGAAGAATCTCCCTTGTGGTCAAGGAGTGACCACCCTGCAGCAGCAGGCACCATCCAGCCCTCGACGTCTACTTAGTTGCAGTTCCCGCCGGAACTCGAGCGACTGAGATCGACGAGATCAAGCCTGCCCAGCTTCTAACAGCCCGATCCACAGTCCCTGCAAAGCTGAGACCCGTGGAGGCGACCGGAAGCGTGGGGCACGCCATCTTGAAGTGACCACGAGACGCTGACCGTGCAGCCCACGAGTGACCCTCGAAGCTGTACACCGGGGTTTGAGAAGCCCCCACCCTGAGCTACTCCTGAGCCGAAGTTCAGCCCTCCACACTCGACGAGTGCTGCGTGGGGCCCTTTGGCACGATTTGGCTCAACGCGTTGGCCCGGTCACTTGCCAGCTGGCTTGTGGTCCCTGTGCCGACGAACTACAAAAGAAGACTCGTGATTCTGGTTGCTCCAGATCCACACCAGCTCCCCTGAAAGGGAGCCCCGACTCTGACCTTCCTGGTCCGAGTAAGACGCCATCTTCCAATCCCGCGTGGATTGCTCTTACCAAGGCTTGTTTGCTCCAAACCGGAAGCCGACTGCACCGACGGTGAGAGCCTGCGTGGGACAGATCGTGACCTGCTCCTGGACGTCGCAGATGCCCCAGAGCCCACGTGACAGCGAAGAGAAGCGCCTCGACGACCACCTGATTGCGCCCGACATTGCCTGGTTCCGTCCTGGTTCCACCCTGGTCACTGCTGAGTGACCCAGACTCTGTCCCCTCTGCTTTCAGGTACTCTACAACTTGAGTCCACCCTTGGACTCCACCGGACACTTCGTCTTCACCCTGCCTGCAGCCCTTTCAGCTTCAAGCACCAAGAGCCTGCGTGTCAAAACCCGACGCCACTTCGACCCTGTGCACCCACTTCCTGTGGGTGAGGTAACTTTGCTCCGCCGGTGTTCCCACACTGGTGCACACCTCTAGGGTCTGTGTGTTAAGTTTTGTTCCTCTAGGTTCAGCGGAAGTGTCCTTAAACTTTAACTATTTGACTTTTACGCACCATTGGTTAACATTGGTGCATGCGTGCGCTTTCCGCACATCTCCCGAATCCCGAGGGCCATTCCCGACTTCAGCATTGCTTGTCCTGACTGCTCCCAGCGATTCCCTAGGCCCTAGGCCTAACCACTGTTCGAGTGGCCTCTCTTATACCACTTGTTTAGTATATGGTTTGAGTGGCCCCCTGCCCTCATCCATAATTGTGCAACTTTGTATGTTTAAACAGTGCTTTTGATTTAACGCTTGTGCCCCTTTATTCATAAAGAATACTGGGGATTGTTTTTAGTAATAAACACATATATTTTTATAATATATACTTGTGTGGTGTCCTTTCATTTGGTATTACAGGATTGTATGTGGTAAAACAGCTCGCTTAACACGACCTCTTAAGTTAAGCCTTTAGGCTGCTTAGTCCATGCTACCACTAGGATAGCTTGTCTAATAAGGTTGACTTACAACCAGACACCATAAGGGGATTGTTTGGTCAGGTAGTAGGTGGTTCCAGAATTGGAAACATCCCCTACCAGGCCAACTTCTCACACCTGCCTGCTCTTTGCTTACAGAGAGGTCCCACAGAAGGGGGTTGGCTACAGCCCTTTTGAACTTTTGTTTGGCCACCCTGTGAGAGGTCCATTGTGTTTGGTGAAGGAAGGATGGGAGTTACCTCTCAAAAAGCCCAAACTAGACATAGTGGACTATGTACTTGGTCTCCGCTCCAGGATGGCTGAGTACATGGAAAGAGCATCCAAAAACCTGGAGGCCAGCCAAGAATTGCAGAAAGCTTGGCATGACCAAAAGGCTGTACTGGTAGAGTTCCAACCAGGACAGAAGGTATGGGTACTGGAGCCAGTGGCTCCAGCAGCACTCCAAGACAAATGGAGTGGACCCTATCCTATTATTGAGAAGAAAGGGGAAGTCACCTACTTGGTAGACTTTGGAACACCCAGGAGCCCTCACAGGGTAATCCATGTGAATCGCTTGAAAGCATTTGTAGACAGGGAGGACATGAGCTTGCTCATGGCCACAGATGGGGAACAGGAGGAAGAGAGTGACCCTCTCCCAGACCTGCTTTCCCAGAACCCTGATGATGGTTCAGTTGATGGAGTAGCCTTGGCAGGCAGCCTCACTGACCAGCAACAGAGGGACTGCAGACAAGTTTTGCAGGCTCACAGGCAAATGTTTTCACTCACACCCAGCCAAACTGACTGGTGTACCCATGTTGTGGACACTGGTGACAGTCTGCCTGTCAAGAATAAGATCTACAGGCAACCTGATCATGTCAGGGATTGCATCAAGGCTGAGGTGCAAAAGATGTTGGAGCTTGGAGTGATTGAGCCATCAGAGAGCCCATGGGCCAGCCCAGTAGTCCTGGTGCCAAAACCTCATACCCAAGATGGTAAGAGAGAAATGAGGTTTTGCGTGGATTACAGGGGTCTCAATGCTGTCACTAGGACAGATGCTCACCCCATTCCAAGAGCAGATGAGCTCATTGACAGATTGGCTTCTGCCAAGTTTCTGAGCACATTTGATCTGACAGCTGGCTACTGGCAAATCAGACTAGCTGAGGAGTCAAAAGCCAAAACAGCATTCTCTACCCCTAGTGGACATTATCAGTTTGTGGTAATGCCCTTTGGTTTGAAGAATGCACCTGCCACTTTCCAAAGGTTGGTGAACCAAGTCCTTACTGGGTTGGATGACTTTTGTGCAGCTTATCTGGATGATATTGCTGTCTTTAGCTCCACCTGGGAGGATCACCTGATCCACCTGAAGAAAGTTTTGGAGGCCCTGCAAAAGGCAGGCCTAACTATCAAGGCCACAAAGTGCCAGATAGGGCAGAGTAAGGTTGTATACCTGGGCCACCTAGTAGGTGGAGGCCAGGTTCAGCCACTGGAAAGCAAAATCCAGGCCATACAGGACTGGGCTCCTCCAGTTACCCAGACACAAGTCAGAGCCTTCTTGGGCCTGACTGGGTATTACAGAAAGTTTGTGAAAAACTATGGGTCTATAGTGACACCATTAAATGACTTGACATCCAAGAAGATGCCAAAAAAGGTTCAGTGGACAGTTAGCTGTCAGAAGGCATTTGAAGACCTGAAGAAGGCCATGTGCTCTGCACCTATCCTAAAGAGTCCTGACTACTCCAAACAGTTCATTGTTCAGACAGATGCTTCTGAGTTGGGGGTGGGAGCTGTACTCTCACAACTTAATCAAGATGGTCAAGACCAGCCAATTGCTTTCATTAGCAGGAGGCTAACCCCAAGAGAAAAACGTTGGTCAGCCATTGAGAGGGAGGCCTTTGCTGTGGTTTGGGCATTAAAGAAGTTGAGGTCCTACTTGTTTGGAACTCACTTCCTGGTGCAAACAGACCATAAGCCCCTCTTATGGCTTAATCAGATGAAGGGTGAAAATCCCAAACTGCTCAGGTGGTCCATTTCCCTACAGGGGATGGACTTTACAGTGGAGCACCGCCCAGGGACTGACCATGGTAATGCAGATGGTCTCTCCAGGTACTTCCACTTAGAACATGAAGACTTATCTGGTCAAGGTTAGTTTAATGTCCCTGCGTTTGGGGGGGGGTTGTGTAGGAGAGTAGGGTCTGCTATCCTATGGTCACCCCAAATTTTTGCTTTTTGCTTCACTGGTTTTCGACTACTGAGGCTGTGGGCCTGCTGATCAGACCCCCAGCCTGCTGTTCTCTCACTAAATTAATGACACATTGTGAGAAGTTGGCCTGGTAGGGGATGTTTCCAATTCTGGAACCACCTACTACCTGACCAAACAATCCCCTTATGGTGTCTGGTTGTAAGTCAACCTTATTAGACAAGCTATCCTAGTGGTAGCATGGACTAAGCAGCCTAAAGGCTTAACTTAAGAGGTCGTGTTAAGCGAGCTGTTTTACCACATACAATCCTGTAATACCAAATGAAAGGACACCACACAAGTATATATTATAAAAATATATGTGTTTATTACTAAAAACAATCCCCAGTATTCTTTATGAATAAAGGGGCACAAGCGTTAAATCAAAAGCACTGTTTAAACATACAAAGTTGCACAATTATGGATGAGGGCAGGGGGCCACTCAAACCATATACTAAACAAGTGGTATAAGAGAGGCCACTCGAACAGTGGTTAGGCCTAGGGCCTAGGGAATCGCTGGGAGCAGTCAGGACAAGCAATGCTGAAGTCGGGAATGGCCCTCGGGATTCGGGAGATGTGCGGAAAGCGCACGCATGCACCAATGTTAACCAATGGTGCGTAAAAGTCAAATAGTTAAAGTTTAAGGACACTTCCGCTGAACCTAGAGGAACAAAACTTAACACACAGACCCTAGAGGTGTGCACCAGTGTGGGAACACCGGCGGAGCAAAGTTACCTCACCCACAGGAAGTGGGTGCACAGGGTCGAAGTGGCGTCGGGTTTTGACACGCAGGCTCTTGGTGCTTGAAGCTGAAAGGGCTGCAGGCAGGGTGAAGACGAAGTGTCCGGTGGAGTCCAAGGGTGGACTCAAGTTGTAGAGTACCTGAAAGCAGAGGGGACAGAGTCTGGGTCACTCAGCAGTGACCAGGGTGGAACCAGGACGGAACCAGGCAATGTCGGGCGCAATCAGGTGGTCGTCGAGGCGCTTCTCTTCGCTGTCACGTGGGCTCTGGGGCATCTGCGACGTCCAGGAGCAGGTCACGATCTGTCCCACGCAGGCTCTCACCGTCGGTGCAGTCGGCTTCCGGTTTGGAGCAAACAAGCCTTGGTAAGAGCAATCCACGCGGGATTGGAAGATGGCGTCTTACTCGGACCAGGAAGGTCAGAGTCGGGGCTCCCTTTCAGGGGAGCTGGTGTGGATCTGGAGCAACCAGAATCATGAGTCTTCTTTTGTAGTTCGTCGGCACAGGGACCACAAGCCAGCTGGCAAGTGACCGGGCCAACGCGTTGAGCCAAATCGTGCCAAAGGGCCCCACGCAGCACTCGTCGAGTGTGGAGGGCTGAACTTTGGCTCAGGAGTAGCTCAGGGTGGGGGCTTCTCAAACCCCGGTGTACAGCTTCGAGGGTCACTCGTGGGCTGCACGGTCAGCGTCTCGTGGTCACTTCAAGATGGCGTGCCCCACGCTTCCGGTCGCCTCCACGGGTCTCAGCTTTGCAGGGACTGTGGATCGGGCTGTTAGAAGCTGGGCAGGCTTGATCTCGTCGATCTCAGTCGCTCGAGTTCCGGCGGGAACTGCAACTAAGTAGACGTCGAGGGCTGGATGGTGCCTGCTGCTGCAGGGTGGTCACTCCTTGACCACAAGGGAGATTCTTCGGGCTTCCACGTTGAGATGGAGGGCGAAGGGTCCAGAATATCGTTTCAAATGTTTCTTCCAGGAAATCTGATGTGCATTGGCACTGCTCCCACTCTTATTCGAATCTGGTGGGCGTGATTACCTGCTAGGTCCCCTCCTATGGGTGGGACCCAGGAAGTGGGTGGATACACCCCCTTCCTTTGATCCAGGCCGCCCTGGCACGAGGGCTGGAGTGCCCCAGAACCGGTTTGGCCGGATTATGCAAGGGGCAGCCTTGTGCGCCCCAGGCAGTGTCTGGTTTCTTTCAAACCTCCCTGCTACAATACACTATCTCCTGTCTGGAGGGCGGTGACACCCTCCTGTGACAGGAAACCCTTTGTCCAGGACCCCCTTGACTGGGTTTCGGTCAGCTCCAGGGGTCCAGACATTTGTCTGTGGCAGAGGCATCCATTTTGTGGATCCTAAGGTCTTTGGAGAAATCAACCGCATTAAAGCAAAGTAACATGTCTTACCCCTCTAGAGGGGTGGAATGCCATCCCCGTCGCCAGAACTGGCGAGGGGATGGTATTCCAAAGCGTATGACACCTTACACGACATGTTTTGATAAAGCCAAACCAGAGTTGCTAAATAACCGCGAGGATTATAAGGCACTTAATAGTATATGGTATGGCATTATCCTGAAACAGCTTAGGGATTTGTTCCCGACGGCTGCAGACAGGCTCAGCTCATGCTAGAGCTCCATCTCACATAAAAACCATGCACCCAGCCTCCAGGATTGGTGAGGCCTGTCTATAGGAGTGGCTCACAGGTTTACATGTGTCCAGATATAGGTTTAGACATAGGTATACTATATCTAAGCAAGGGGTGTGTACACCACCTTACCCCAGCTGAGTGATCAGCCAGTTGTGTCAATTTAAGAACCAGCCAGGGGTGGCAAAAGATATGCTGCAGCCCCTGGTAGGCCTTAGTGGCTCCTGTGCCCTGTGCACCTATAGTGCATTCTACAGGGGCTGACAAGGAGTCCATTTCCAATTGGTATGTACCTAGGGTACATGGAATCCATTTTACAGAGAGAGCAGATGGCCTGGGGCCCTGATTAGCAGGGAACCAGGTCAACTAAGTCAAAAAACCAGCTAAACACAGGCAAAAAATCTGGGGTAACCATAGTCAGGTAGCCACCTTCCTACATAACCCCCCCCCAAACGAAAGGAGATAAGGCTATCCTTGGCCAGGTAAGCCTATATTGCCTGAGTGGCCATATAAGGAAGTACCTGCACTAGCATGGGTACCCCCTGTCTCATGGTCCACTAAGCAGTCCCTCACCCTTTGGGTATTAGAGGGTCTCCACCATAGGGAATCACTACCTTGGGTGTGTTTATGCAAAGTTAAAGGCTGGTTTGGATATGGAGTATTGAAGTGAGGCTCTACTAATTTAGGGCTTAGCTTCCTCCAATTATCTTCCACCATGTGTGCCTTTCTTTCTTTAACTGAGTTGCACTGTGCTCTCAGGGTCAACCTCTGGCTACCTAAAGCTGGAGGCTGGGTCCCTCTGTTTGGCTTGCTGGAGGGACAGTTCAGGTTTGGGCCCTTTGGGTCCCAGGTTTGGCTGTGCCCAACAGAATCCATCTGGGGGAGGTCCCTAACTGTTTTTAAGGGGGCTCCCTCAGGAGTTTTTAAAGTTTTCACCTTACTAGGGCTACTAGTTTTGGTGCACCTAATCTTTTGATGGGGGTGCTTTATTTGACAGGGGGCCCTCTGGGTCTCACTGTCCTTCTTGTCCTCTGCAGCCCTGGGCTGGCTAAGGCAAGGGAGAGAGGGGCAGGTTACCTGCTCCAGACTGGGTCCCACCTGAGAAGGGTCCACTGACATCAGAGGTTCTGTCAGGCTAGGCCCAACCACCTCTGGGGCAGTTCCTTCATCAGGGGTAAGATCAGTTCCCTGAGGAGGCTGATCCTGTCCTAAAGTCTGGTGAGGGGGAGATTTCTCTTCCTCCTCCATGCTCTCAGTTTGTGTGGAGTTATCCATCATTTCAGGTTTCACAACACACGTGTCAGTTTGAGTTTGGGCTGTGGCCATCACAGCCCCACCAACCTTTTCAGGAGGAGACTCAGTTTGGGTTTCTGCTGTTATCATAACAGCTTTGCTATTCTGTTCAGGAAGAGCTTTTGCTAAAGATGGGGCAGAGAGTTTCTCAGCCCTACCAACCTTTTCAGGAAGGACATCTTGAATTGGGGCTGTAGCCATTACAGCCTTACTAACCTTTCCATTGGAATTTACCATTCTAGAATGGGTTTCCTGTTCAACCTCAGCCCAGGCTGAGATCTCCAAATCATTACCAAGTAGGCAGTCTACAGGCAAGTTTGGTGACACTGCCACTCTCTTTGGGCCAATGACACCTCCCCAGCTGAGACTTACTACTGCCATGGGATGATTTGTTTGGATGCCATCAATGTTTATTACCTGGTATGTGGCACCAGGTAAAAGTTGCTTAGAGGGGACTATGCCATCAGCCACCATGGTGATGCTAGCCCCTGTGTCTCTAAAAGCTTCAACTCTTAAACCATTGATGATGGGTTCTTGTCTATACTTGCTCAAAGTATTTGGGCAAGCAGAGAAGTTGGCAAACCCCATGCCAGCCTCATAAACAAGATCATTGGGTGATGGGGACCTGGATAGGCCAGGGTCCACCTGATTTCCAAAAGTAAACCCACCCAGATTCCTGGGTGTGCTTCCACTTCCTGGGGGATTACTGCTGACAGTAACAGGAGGTGTTGAAGCTGGCTTTGGAGGTATATTTTCTTTATTGTTATTCTTGGGACAACAGCTGTCTGTTTTGTAATGCCCCACCTGTTTACAGGGATAACAATAGGGTTTTTTCTCAGTTGAAGAAGTGTCTTGGGACCCACCCCCATCCTTGGAGTTTTGGGGCCCTGGGGAAGTCTTTTCTTTACTTTTATCCCCACCCTTATCTTGAGGCTTGGTAGACTCCTTCTTCTGGTTACTGTCCTGATTCTTAGGCCTAATCCTGGTTCTGACCCATTTGTCTGCCTTCTTTCCCAATTCTTGGGGAGAGGTCAGATCAGAGTCTACCAGGTGCTGGTGTAAGAGCTGGTTCTGACAATTACTTAGGATCTGCTCCCTCATAATCAAATTATACAATCCTGTAAAGTCATGTACTTTGCTGCCATGTAGCCAACCCTCCAGAGCCTTAGTAGCACAATCTACAAAATCAGTCCAGTCCTGAGTCTGTGTCTTCTGGGTGTCTCTGAACTTGAACCTGTACTGTTCAGTGGTTAAGCCAAACCCATCTATCAGAACACTCTTCAGGACTTTGTAATTGTTTGCATCCTCATGTCTGACAGTGAGGAGCTTGTCCCTCCCTTTCTCTGAAAAGGAGTACCATAAGATTGCTGCCCACTGTTCCTCAGGAACCTGCTGTACCATGCAGGCTCTCTCAAGAGCAGTCATCCATTTGTGGATGTCATCCCCTTCTTTGAAGGGGGGCACAATCTTTGTCAGGTTTCTACTATCATAGGACCTGGGTTTCTCTTTAGGAATATTGCTGCCACCAGTGGCATCTAAGCCACACAACTTCTGCTCTCTTGCCAAGGCAAGTTTAGCTTGAGCCAAGGCTACCTCCTCCCTCTCTATCTGGAGTTTGACAGCCCTCATTCTGGCCCTATGCTCTAACTTTTGAGAAGCATTCATGCCTCTCTGTGATTCCCTGGAGGCACTAGAAAGATGAGAGTCTCCTGAGGGAGATCTCACTCTTCTGTTGCCTGGGGGAATCATATGTTGGGTTCTGGGGAGGTGCTGGCCCTCTCCATTCCCCAGTAGGTCCAAGTTGGCCTGGCTAAGCCTACCAACTGGAACCTGGCTACCCTGATCCTGTACTTCTAAGTCCTCAACCTCTGAGTCCTCATCCAAGTCATCATCATCCTCCTCTTCAGGGGGATCAACTGCAGGGGGGTTCCCTCCAGTTCCTGTATCTAGGGAAGCTGCTTTTGCCTTCTCTAAGTCATCCTGTTCTAGGAGTTCTATCAGGATTAGGCAGGTGGGGCTTCTGCCCCTTTTTAACCCTCTTGCTTTGCACAAGACAATCAAGTCTCTGCGGGTTAGTTTGTCATATCCAGAAGTTGCCTGGGTAGGGTCAACTGTCACAGGACTAGACCCTGAGGCCTTTCCTGTGTCGGACATGGTTACTAGTGAGGTGTAAGTGGTGCACTTACCTACACTAAGTGTTTTCCTACTGGACCTTGCTAGTGAGTTGTAGTCAGGGGTGTGCTACTCCCTTCAACCTACAACTACTAAGTTCAGTAGAACTTAATATGCTAAGCTTTTGATTTTATATGTACCTAGAGGTACTTGATGTGATCTTTCAATTTGATATAAAGATTGCAATGGTAAAACAACAGCAAGCTCAAATCCGCACCGCTGCTCACCAATGTGAGAAGTTGGCCTGGTAGGGGATGTTTCCAATTCTGGAACCACCTACTACCTGACCAAACAATCCCCTTATGGTGTCTGGTTGTAAGTCAACCTTATTAGACAAGCTATCCTAGTGGTAGCATGGACTAAGCAGCCTAAAGGCTTAACTTAAGAGGTCGTGTTAAGCGAGCTGTTTTACCACATACAATCCTGTAATACCAAATGAAAGGACACCACACAAGTATATATTATAAAAATATATGTGTTTATTACTAAAAACAATCCCCAGTATTCTTTATGAATAAAGGGGCACAAGCGTTAAATCAAAAGCACTGTTTAAACATACAAAGTTGCACAATTATGGATGAGGGCAGGGGGCCACTCAAACCATATACTAAACAAGTGGTATAAGAGAGGCCACTCGAACAGTGGTTAGGCCTAGGGCCTAGGGAATCGCTGGGAGCAGTCAGGACAAGCAATGCTGAAGTCGGGAATGGCCCTCGGGATTCGGGAGATGTGCGGAAAGCGCACGCATGCACCAATGTTAACCAATGGTGCGTAAAAGTCAAATAGTTAAAGTTTAAGGACACTTCCGCTGAACCTAGAGGAACAAAACTTAACACACAGACCCTAGAGGTGTGCACCAGTGTGGGAACACCGGCGGAGCAAAGTTACCTCACCCACAGGAAGTGGGTGCACAGGGTCGAAGTGGCGTCGGGTTTTGACACGCAGGCTCTTGGTGCTTGAAGCTGAAAGGGCTGCAGGCAGGGTGAAGACGAAGTGTCCGGTGGAGTCCAAGGGTGGACTCAAGTTGTAGAGTACCTGAAAGCAGAGGGGACAGAGTCTGGGTCACTCAGCAGTGACCAGGGTGGAACCAGGACGGAACCAGGCAATGTCGGGCGCAATCAGGTGGTCGTCGAGGCGCTTCTCTTCGCTGTCACGTGGGCTCTGGGGCATCTGCGACGTCCAGGAGCAGGTCACGATCTGTCCCACGCAGGCTCTCACCGTCGGTGCAGTCGGCTTCCGGTTTGGAGCAAACAAGCCTTGGTAAGAGCAATCCACGCGGGATTGGAAGATGGCGTCTTACTCGGACCAGGAAGGTCAGAGTCGGGGCTCCCTTTCAGGGGAGCTGGTGTGGATCTGGAGCAACCAGAATCACGAGTCTTCTTTTGTAGTTCGTCGGCACAGGGACCACAAGCCAGCTGGCAAGTGACCGGGCCAACGCGTTGAGCCAAATCGTGCCAAAGGGCCCCACGCAGCACTCGTCGAGTGTGGAGGGCTGAACTTCGGCTCAGGAGTAGCTCAGGGTGGGGGCTTCTCAAACCCCGGTGTACAGCTTCGAGGGTCACTCGTGGGCTGCACGGTCAGCGTCTCGTGGTCACTTCAAGATGGCGTGCCCCACGCTTCCGGTCGCCTCCACGGGTCTCAGCTTTGCAGGGACTGTGGATCGGGCTGTTAGAAGCTGGGCAGGCTTGATCTCGTCGATCTCAGTCGCTCGAGTTCCGGCGGGAACTGCAACTAAGTAGACGTCGAGGGCTGGATGGTGCCTGCTGCTGCAGGGTGGTCACTCCTTGACCACAAGGGAGATTCTTCGGGCTTCCACGTTGAGATGGAGGGCGAAGGGTCCAGAATATCGTTTCAAATGTTTCTTCCAGGAAATCTGATGTGCATTGGCACTGCTCCCACTCTTATTCGAATCTGGTGGGCGTGATTACCTGCTAGGTCCCCTCCTATGGGTGGGACCCAGGAAGTGGGTGGATACACCCCCTTCCTTTGATCCAGGCCGCCCTGGCACGAGGGCTGGAGTGCCCCAGAACCGGTTTGGCCGGATTATGCAAGGGGCAGCCTTGTGCGCCCCAGGCAGTGTCTGGTTTCTTTCAAACCTCCCTGCTACAATACACTATCTCCTGTCTGGAGGGCGGTGACACCCTCCTGTGACAGGAAACCCTTTGTCCAGGACCCCCTTGACTGGGTTTCGGTCAGCTCCAGGGGTCCAGACATTTGTCTGTGGCAGAGGCATCCATTTTGTGGATCCTAAGGTCTTTGGAGAAATCAACCGCATTAAAGCAAAGTAACATGTCTTACCCCTCTAGAGGGGTGGAATGCCATCCCCGTCGCCAGAACTGGCGAGGGGATGGTATTCCAAAGCGTATGACACCTTACACGACATGTTTTGATAAAGCCAAACCAGAGTTGCTAAATAACCGCGAGGATTATAAGGCACTTAATAGTATA
The DNA here is from genome assembly GCF_964261635.1 of Lissotriton helveticus. Classification (NCBI taxonomy): domain Eukaryota; kingdom Metazoa; phylum Chordata; class Amphibia; order Caudata; family Salamandridae; genus Lissotriton; species Lissotriton helveticus. The sequence goes on from NW_027612067.1 coordinate 800,596, forward strand.
TGGTATGGCATTATCCTGAAACAGCTTAGGGATTTGTTCCCGACGGCTGCAGACAGGCTCAGCTCATGCTAGAGCTCCATCTCACATAAAAACCATGCACCCAGCCTCCAGGATTGGTGAGGCCTGTCTATAGGAGTGGCTCACAGGTTTACATGTGTCCAGATATAGGTTTAGACATAGGTATACTATATCTAAGCAAGGGGTGTGTACACCACCTTACCCCAGCTGAGTGATCAGCCAGTTGTGTCAATTTAAGAACCAGCCAGGGGTGGCAAAAGATATGCTGCAGCCCCTGGTAGGCCTTAGTGGCTCCTGTGCCCTGTGCACCTATAGTGCATTCTACAGGGGCTGACAAGGAGTCCATTTCCAATTGGTATGTACCTAGGGTACATGGAATCCATTTTACAGAGAGAGCAGATGGCCTGGGGCCCTGATTAGCAGGGAACCAGGTCAACTAAGTCAAAAAACCAGCTAAACACAGGCAAAAAATCTGGGGTAACCATAGTCAGGTAGCCACCTTCCTACACACATGTGCTATAGGCACATACCAATTGGAAATGGACTCCTTGTCAGCCCCTGTAGAATGCACTATAGGTGCACAGGGCACAGGAGCCACTAAGGCCTACCAGGGGCTGCAGCATATCTTTTGCCACCCCTGGCTGGTTCTTAAATTGACACAACTGGCTGATCACTCAGCTGGGGTAAGGTGGTGTACACACCCCTTGCTTAGATATAGTATACCTATGTCTAAACCTATATCTGGACACATGTAAACCTGTGAGCCACTCCTATAGACAGGCCTCACCAATCCTGGAGGCTGGGTGCTTGGTTTTTATGTGAGATGGAGCTCTAGCATGAGCTGAGCCTGTCTGCAGCCGTCGGGAACAAATCCCTAAGCTGTTTCAGGATAATGCCATACCATATACTATTAAGTGCCTTATAATCCTCGCGGTTATTTAGCAACTCTGGTTTGGCTTTATCAAAACATGTCGTGTAAGGTGTCATACGCTTTGGAATACCATCCCCTCGCCAGTTCTGGCGACGGGGATGGCATTCCACCCCTCTAGAGGGGTAAGACATGTTACTTCACTTTAATGCGGTTGATTTCTCCAAAGGCCTTAAGATCCACAAAATGGATGCCTCTGCCACAGACAAATGTCTGGACCCCTGGAGCTGACCGAAACCCAGTCAAGGGGGTCCTGGACAAAGGGTTTCCTGTCACAGGAGGGTGTCACCGCCCTCCAGACAGGAGATAGTGTATTGTAGCAGGGAGGTTTGAAAGAAACCAGACACTGCCTGGGGCGCACAAGGCTGCCCCTTGCATAATCCGGCCAAACCGGTTCTGGGGCACTCCAGCCCTCGTGCCAGGGCGGCCTGGATCAAAGGAAGGGGGTGTATCCACCCACTTCCTGGGTCCCACCCATAGGAGGGGACCTAGCAGGTAATCACGCCCACCAGATTCGAATAAGAGTGGGAGCAGTGCCAATGCACATCAGATTTCCTGGAAGAAACATTTGAAACGATATTCTGGACCCTTCGCCCTCCATCTCAACGTGGAAGCCCGAAGAATCTCCCTTGTGGTCAAGGAGTGACCACCCTGCAGCAGCAGGCACCATCCAGCCCTCGACGTCTACTTAGTTGCAGTTCCCGCCGGAACTCGAGCGACTGAGATCGACGAGATCAAGCCTGCCCAGCTTCTAACAGCCCGATCCACAGTCCCTGCAAAGCTGAGACCCGTGGAGGCGACCGGAAGCGTGGGGCACGCCATCTTGAAGTGACCACGAGACGCTGACCGTGCAGCCCACGAGTGACCCTCGAAGCTGTACACCGGGGTTTGAGAAGCCCCCACCCTGAGCTACTCCTGAGCCGAAGTTCAGCCCTCCACACTCGACGAGTGCTGCGTGGGGCCCTTTGGCACGATTTGGCTCAACGCGTTGGCCCGGTCACTTGCCAGCTGGCTTGTGGTCCCTGTGCCGACGAACTACAAAAGAAGACTCGTGATTCTGGTTGCTCCAGATCCACACCAGCTCCCCTGAAAGGGAGCCCCGACTCTGACCTTCCTGGTCCGAGTGAGACGCCATCTTCCAATCCCGCGTGGATTGCTCTTACCAAGGCTTGTTTGCTCCAAACCGGAAGCCGACTGCACCGACGGTGAGAGCCTGCGTGGGACAGATTGTGACCTGCTCCTGGACGTCGCAGATGCCCCAGAGCCCACGTGACAGCGAAGAGAAGCGCCTCGACGACCACCTGATTGCGCCCGACATTGCCTGGTTCCGTCCTGGTTCCACCCTGGTCACTGCTGAGTGACCCAGACTCTGTCCCCTCTGCTTTCAGGTACTCTACAACTTGAGTCCACCCTTGGACTCCACCGGACACTTCGTCTTCACCCTGCCTGCAGCCCTTTCAGCTTCAAGCACCAAGAGCCTGCGTGTCAAAACCCGACGCCACTTCGACCCTGTGCACCCACTTCCTGTGGGTGAGGTAACTTTGCTCCGCCGGTGTTCCCACACTGGTGCACACCTCTAGGGTCTGTGTGTTAAGTTTTGTTCCTCTAGGTTCAGCGGAAGTGTCCTTAAACTTTAACTATTTGACTTTTACGCACCATTGGTTAACATTGGTGCATGCGTGCGCTTTCCGCACATCTCCCGAATCCCGAGGGCCATTCCCGACTTCAGCATTGCTTGTCCTGACTGCTCCCAGCGATTCCCTAGGCCCTAGGCCTAACCACTGTTCGAGTGGCCTCTCTTATACCACTTGTTTAGTATATGGTTTGAGTGGCCCCCTGCCCTCATCCATAATTGTGCAACTTTGTATGTTTAAACAGTGCTTTTGATTTAACGCTTGTGCCCCTTTATTCATAAAGAATACTGGGGATTGTTTTTAGTAATAAACACATATATTTTTATAATATATACTTGTGTGGTGTCCTTTCATTTGGTATTACAGGATTGTATGTGGTAAAACAGCTCGCTTAACACGACCTCTTAAGTTAAGCCTTTAGGCTGCTTAGTCCATGCTACCACTAGGATAGCTTGTCTAATAAGGTTGACTTACAACCAGACACCATAAGGGGATTGTTTGGTCAGGTAGTAGGTGGTTCCAGAATTGGAAACATCCCCTACCAGGCCAACTTCTCACAGATTGTATGTGGTAAAACAGCTCGCTTAACACGACCTCTTAAGTTAAGCCTTTAGGCTGCTTAGTCCATGCTACCCCTAGGATAGCTTGTCTAATAAGGTTGACTTACAACCAGACACCATAAGGGATTGTTTGGTCTGATAATAGGTGGTTCCAGAATTGGAAACATCACCTATCAGGCCAACTTCTCACATTAGGCCTTCCATAGGAGTGGCTCACAGGTTGATATGTGTCCAGATATAGGTTTAGATATAGGTATACTATATCTAAGTAAGGGGTGGTTACACCACCTTACCCCAGCTGAGTGATCAGCCAGTTGTGTCAATTTAAGAACCAGCCAGGGGTGGCAAAAGATATGCTGCAGCCCCTGGTAGGCCTTGGTGGCTCCTATGCCCTTGGCACCTATAGTGCATTATACAGGGGCTGACAAGGAGTCCATTTCCAATTGTGGTATGTACCTAGGGTACATGGAATCCATTTTACAGAGAGAGCAGATGGCCTGGGGCCCTGATTAGCAGGGAACCAGGTCAACTAAGTCAAAAAACCAGCTAAACACAGGCAAAAAATCTGGGGTAACCATAGTCAGGTAGCCACCTTCCTACAGTCCCCCAGGCTGTGCTTGGTCCCCCAGGCTGTGCTTGGTCCCCCTGGTTGCTCTTGGTCCCCCAGGCTGTGCTTGGTCCCCCAGGCTGTGCTTGGTCCCCCTGGTTGCTCTTGGTCCCCCTGGCTGTGCTTGGTACCCCTGGCTGTGCTTGGTCCCCCAGGCTGCTTGGTCCCCCAGGCTGTGCTTGGTCCCCCTGGTTGCTCTTGGTCCCCAAGCTGTGCTTGGTCCCCCAGGCTGTGCTTGCTCCCCCTGGTTGCTCTTGGTCCCCCAGGCTGTGTTTGGTCCCCCAGGCTGTGCTTGGTCCCCCAGGCTGTGCTTGGTCCCCCTGGTTGCTCTTGGTCCCCCAGGCTGTGCTTGGTCCCCCAGGCTGTGCTTGGTCCACCTGGTTGCTCTTGGTCCCCCAGGCTGTGCTTGGTACCCCTGGCTGTGCTTGGTCCCCCTGGTTGCTCTTGGTCCCCCAGGCTGTGCTTGGTCCCCCAGGCTGTGCTTGGTCCCCCTGGATGCTCTTGGTCCCCCTGGCTATGCTTGGTCTCCCTGGTTCCTCTTGGTCCCCCTGGCTGTGCTTGGTCCCCCAGGCTGTGCTTGGTCTCCCTGGTTGCTCTTGGTCCCCCTGGCTGTGCTTGGTACACCTGGCTGTGCTTGGTCCCCAGGCTGTGCTTGGTCCCCCAGGCTGTGCTTGGTCCACCTGGTTGCTCTTGGTCCCCCAGGCTGTGCTTGGTCCCCCTGGTGCTCTTGGTCCCCCTGGCTGTGCTTGGTCCCCCTGGTTGCTCTTGGTCCCCCTGGCTGTGCTTGGTCCCCCTGGTTGCTCTTGGTCCCCCAGGCTGTGCTTGGTCCCCCAGGCTGTGCTTGGTCCCCCTGGTTGCTCTTGGTCCCCCAGGCTGTGCTTGGTCCCCCAGGCTGTGCTTGGTCCCCCTGGTTGCTCTTGGTCCCCCAGGCTGTGCTTGGTCCCCCAGGCTGTGCTTGGACCCCCTGGTTGCTCTTGGTCCTCCAGGCTGTGCTTGGTCCCCCAGGCTGTGCTTGGTCCCCCAGGCTGTGCTTGGTCCCCCTGGTTGCTCTTGGTCCCCCTGGCTGTGCTTGGTACCCCTGGCTGTGCTTGGTCCCCCTGGTTGCTCTTGGTCCCCCAGGCTGTGCTTGGTCCCTCTGGTTGCTCTTGGTCCCCCAGGCTGTGCTTGGTCCCCCAGGCTGTGCTTGTTCCCCCTGGTTGCTCTTGGTCCCCCAGGCTGTGCTTGGTCCCCCAGGCTGTGCTTGGTCCCCCAGGCTGTGCTTGGCCCCCCTGGTTGCTTTTGGTCCCCCAGGCTGTGCTTGGTCCCCCAGGCTGTGCTTGGTCCCCCAGGCTGTGCTTGGTCCCCCTGGTTGCTCTTGGTCCCCCAGGCTGTGCTTGGTCCCCCAGGCTGTGCTTGGACTCCCTGGTTGCTCTTGGTCCCCCCAGGCTGTGCTTGGTCCCCCAGGCTGTGCTTGGTCCCCCAGGCTGTGCTTGGTCCCCCTGGTTGCTCCTGGTCCCCCTGGCTGTGCTTGGTCCCCCTGGCTGTGCTTGGTCCCCCTGGTTGCTCTTGGTCCCCCAGGCTGTGCTTGGTCCCCCAGGCTGTGCTTGGTCCCCCTGGTTGCTCTTGGTCCCCCAGGCTGTGCTTGGTCCCCCAGGCTGTGCTTGGTCCCCCTGGTTGCTCTTGGTCCCCCAGGCTGTGCTTGGTCCCCCAGGCTGTGCTTGGTCCCCCAGGCTGTGCTTGGTCCCCCTGGTTGCTCTTGGTCCCCCAGGCTGTGCTTGGTCCCCCAGGCTGTGCTTGGTCCCCCTGGTTGCTCTTGGTCCCCAAGGCTGTGCTTGGTCCCCCAGGCTGTGCTTGGTCCCCAGGCTGTGCTTGGTCCCCCTGGTTGCTCTTGGTCCCCCTGGCTGTGCTTGGTACCCCTGGCTGTGCTTGGCCCCCCTGGTTGCTTTTGGTCCCCAAGGCTGTGCTTGGTCCCCCAGGCTGTGCTTGGTCCCCCTAGTTGCTCTTAGTCCCTGTAGGAGAGTAGGGTCTGCTATCCTATGGTCACCCCAAATTTTTGCTTTTTGCTTCACTGGTTTTCGACTACTGAGGCTGTGGGCCTGCTGATCAGACCCCCAGCCTGCTGTTCTCTCACTAAATTAATGACACATGTGCTATAGGCACATACCAATTGGAAATGGACTCCTTGTCAGCCCCTGTAGAATGCACTATAGGTGCACAGGGCACAGGAGCCACTAAGGCCTACCAGGGGCTGCAGCATATCTTTTGCCACCCCTGGCTGGTTCTTAAATTGACACAACTGGCTGATCACTCAGCTGGGGTAAGGTGGTGTACACACCCCTTGCTTAGATATAGTATACCTATGTCTAAACCTATATCTGGACACATGTAAACCTGTGAGCCACTGTGAGAAGTTGGCCTGATAGGGGATGTTTCCAATTCTGGAACCACCTGCTATCTGACCAAACAATCCCTTATGGTGTCTGGTTGTAAGTCAACCTTATTAGACAAGCTATCCTAGGGGTAGCATGGACTAAGCAGCCTAAAGGCTTAACTTAAGAGGTCGTGTTAAGCGAGCTGTTTTACCACATACAATCCTGTAATACCAAATGAAAGGACACCACACAAGTATATATTATAAAAATATATGTGTTTATTACTAAAAACAATCCCCAGTATTCTTTATGAATAAAGGGGCACAAGCGTTAAATCAAAAGCACTGTTTAAACATACAAAGTTGCACAATTATGGATGAGGGCAGGGGGCCACTCGAACCATATACTAAACAAGTGGTATAAGAGAGGCCACTCGAACAGTGGTTAGGCCTAGGGCCTAGGGAATCGCTGGGAGCAGTCAGGACAAGCAATGCTGAAGTCGGGAATGGCCCTCGGGATTCGGGAGATGTGCGGAAAGCGCACGCATGCACCAATGTTAACCAATGGTGCGTAAAAGTCAAAGAGTTAAAGTTAAAGGACACTTCCGCTGAACCTAGGAGAACAAAACTTAACACACAGACCCTAGAGATGTGCACCAGTGTGGGAACACCGGCGGAGCAAAGTTACCTCACCCACAGGAAGTGGGTGCACAGGGTCGAAGAGGCGTCGGGTTTTGACACGCAGGTTCTTGGCGCTTGAAGCTGAAGACGCTGCAGGCGATGTGAAGGAGAAGTGTCCGGTGGATCCAAGGGTGGATCTGAAGTGGTGAAGACCTGAAAGCAGAGGGGACAGTGTTCAAAGTCACTGGCCAGTGACCACCGTGGAACCAGATTGGAACCAGGCAAAGTCGGGTGCAAACAGGTGATGAGGTGTTGCTTCTCTCTGCAGCCACGTGGACACGAAGAGGTCAAGGACGTCCAGGAGTCGATCACGAGCTGTCCCTCGAAGGCTCTAGCTGATGGCGGTGTCGGCAACTCGATTGAAGCAAACAAGCCTTGGCTAATGCAAGCCACCGGGAAAGTGAAAAAGGCTTATTACTCAGACCAGCAAGGTCAGAGCGGGTACTCCTTTCTACAGGAGCGAGGGCAGGTCTGGAGCAACCAGACCCACAGTGTAAATCGTAGGTTTCGTCGCCAAGATGGCCGCTGACCACGTGACAAGCGGCCGGGATGGCGAGTCGAGTGGCACAAAGCAAAAGGGCCCCACGCAGATCGTGGAGATGCTGGAGGGCTGATCTTTGGTGCAAATGCTGCTCGATTGTGAGGCTTCTCAAACCCCAAAGCACAGAGTCGAGGGTGCCTCGGGTGCTGCGCAGTCAGCGTCTCGGGGGTCTTTCAAGATGTCCGCTCCCACGTCTCTCGGTGCCTCCACGGGTCCCTTCTTTGCAGGGACTGTGGATCGGGCTGGGAGAAGTCTGGGAAGCTGGGTCTTGTCAGGCTCTGCACTCGGGCTCCGGCGGGAGGCGGCGGCAAAGCAGACGTCGAGGTGCTGGGTGGTGCCTGTGTTCACAGGGTGGCCCCTCCTAGGCCACAAGGGAGATGCTCTTCAGTCTTCTGTTCATCAGAATGTCGAAGTCCAGTCGTCTTCTTAGTTTAAAGGTGATTTCAGGATGATCTGCTGTGCTAGGGCACTGCTCCCACTCTTATTCCAATCTGAGGGGTGGATCTCCTGCTAGGTCCCTCCCTATGGGTGGGACCAGGAAGGGAGGTGGTTACATCCCCTTTCCTTTGTCCAGGTCTCACTGGAGCTGGGGCTGGGCTGCCCCAGAACCGGTTTGACCGGATTATGCAAGGGGAAGCCTTGTGCTCCCCAGGCACTGTCTGGTTTCTTTCAAACCTCCCTGCTACAATACACTATCTCCTGTCTGGAGGGCGGTGACACCCTCCTGTGACAGGAAACCCTTTGTCCAGGACCCATTTGGTCGAGTTTCAGTCAACTGCAGGGGTCCAGACATTTGTCTGTGGCAGAGGCATCCATTTTGTGGATCTTAAGGTCTTTGGAGAAATCAACCGCATTAAAGCAAAGTAACATGTCTTACCCCTCTAGAGGGGTGGAATGCCATCCCCGTCGCCAGAACTGGCGAGGGGATGGTATTCCAAAGCGTATGACACCTTACACGACATGTTTTGATAAAGCCAAACCAAAGTTGCTAAATAACCGCGAGGATTATAAGGCACTTAATAGTATATGGTATGGCATTATCCTGAAACAGCTTAGGGATTTGTTCCCGATGGCTGCAGACAGGCTCAGCTCATGCTAGAGCTCCATCTCACATAAAACCACGCACTCAGCCTCCAGGATTGATGAGGCCTGACTATAGGAGTGGCTCACAGGTTTACATGTGTCCAGATATAGGTTTAGACATAGGTATACTATATCTAAGCAAGGGGTGTGTACACCACCTTACCCCAGCTGAGTGATCAGCCAGTTGTGTCAATTTAAGAACCAGCCAGGGGTGGCAAAAGATATGATGCAGCCCCTGGTAGGCCTTAGTGGCTCCTATGCCCTGTGCACCTATAGTGCATTCTACAGGGGCTGACAAGGAGTCCATTTCCAATTGTGGTATGTACCTAGGGTACATGAAATCCATTTTACAGAGAGAGCAGATGGCCTGGGGCCCTGATTAGCAGGGAACCAGGTCAACTAAGTCAAAAAACCAGCTAAACACAGGCAAAAAATCCGGGGTAACCATAGTCAGGTAGCCACCTTCCTACATAACCCCCCCCCAAACGAAAGGAGATAAGGCTATCCTTGGCCAGGTAAGCCTATATTGCCTGAGTGGCCATATAAGGAAGTACCTGCACTAGCATGGGTACCCCCTGTCTCATGGTCCACTAAGCAGTCCCTCACCCTTTGGGTATTAGAGGGTCTCCACCATAGGGAATCACTACCTTGGGTGTGTTTATGCAAAGTGTAGGAAGGTGGCTACCTGACTATGGTTACCCCAGATTTTTTGCCTGTGTTTAGCTGGTTTGTTGACTTAGTTGACCTGGTTCCCTGCTAATCAGGGCCCCAGGCCATCTGCTCTCTCTGTAAAATGGATTCCATGTACCCTAGGTACATACCAATTGGAAATGGACTCCTTGTCAGCCCCTGTAGAATGCACTATAGGTGCACAGGGCACAGGAGCCACTAAGGCCTACCAGGGGCTGCAGCATATCTTTTGCCACCCCTGGCTGGTTCTTAAATTGACACAACTGGCTGATCACTCAGCTGGGGTAAGGTGGTGTACACACCCCTTGCTTAGATATAGTATACCTATGTCTAAACCTATATCTGGACACATGTAAACCTGTGAGCCACTCCTATAGACAGGCCTCACCAATCCTGGAGGCTGGGTGCATGGTTTTTATGTGAGATGGAGCTCTAGCATGAGCTGAGCCTGTCTGCAGCCGTCGGGAACAAATCCCTAAGCTGTTTCAGGATAATGCCATACCATATACTATTAAGTGCCTTATAATCCTCGCGGTTATTTAGCAACTTTGGTTTGGCTTTATCAAAACATGTCGTGTAAGGTGTCATACGCTTTGGAATACCATCCCCTCGCCAGTTCTGGCGACGGGGATGGCATTCCACCCCTCTAGAGGGGTAAGACATGTTACTTTGCTTTAATGCGGTTGATTTCTCCAAAGGCCTTAAGATCCACAAAATGGATGCCTCTGCCACAGACAAATGTCTGGACCCCTGGAGCTGACCGAAACCCAGTCAAGGGGGTCCTGGACAAAGGGTTTCCTGTCACAGGAGGGTGTCACCGCCCTCCAGACAGGAGATAGTGTATTGTAGCAGGGAGGTTTGAAAGAAACCAGACACTGCCTGGGGCGCACAAGGCTGCCCCTTGCATAATCCGGCCAAACCGGTTCTGGGGCACTCCAGCCCTCGTGCCAGGGCGGCCTGGATCAAAGGAAGGGGGTGTATCCACCCACTTCCTGGGTCCCACCCATAGGAGGGGACCTAGCAGGTAATCACGCCCACCAGATTCGAATAAGAGTGGGAGCAGTGCCAATGCACATCAGATTTCCTGGAAGAAACATTTGAAACGATATTCTGGACCCTTCGCCCTCCATCTCAACGTGGAAGCCCGAAGAATCTCCCTTGTGGTCAAGGAGTGACCACCCTGCAGCAGCAGGCACCATCCAGCCCTCGACGTCTACTTAGTTGCAGTTCCCGCCGGAACTCGAGCGACTGAGATCGACGAGATCAAGCCTGCCCAGCTTCTAACAGCCCGATCCACAGTCCCTGCAAAGCTGAGACCCGTGGAGGCGACCGGAAGCGTGGGGCACGCCTTCTTGAAGTGACCACGAGACGCTGACCGTGCAGCCCACGAGTGACCCTCGAAGCTGTACACCGGGGTTTGAGAAGCCCCCACCCTGAGCTACTCCTGAGCCGAAGTTCAGCCCTCCACACTCGACGAGTGCTGCGTGGGGCCCTTTGGCACGATTTGGCTCAACGCGTTGGCCCGGTCACTTGCCAGCTGGCTTGTGGTCCCTGTGCCGACGAACTACAAAAGAAGACTCGTGATTCTGGTTGCTCCAGATCCACACCAGCTCCCCTGAAAGGGAGCTCCGACTCTGACCTTCCTGGTCCGAGTGAGACGCCATCTTCCAATCCCGCGTGGATTGCTCTTACCAAGGCTTGTTTGCTCCAAACCGGAAGCCGACTGCACCGACGGTGAGAGCCTGCGTGGGACAGATCGTGACCTGCTCCTGGACGTCGCAGATGCCCCAGAGCCCACGTGACAGCGAAGAGAAGCGCCTCGACGACCACCTGATTGCGCCCGACATTGCCTGGTTCCGTCCTGGTTCCACCCTGGTCACTGCTGAGTGACCCAGACTCTGTCCCCTCTGCTTTCAGGTACTCTACAACTTGAGTCCACCCTTGGACTCCACCGGACACTTCGTCTTCACCCTGCCTGCAGCCCTTTCAGCTTCAAGCACCAAGAGCCTGCGTGTCAAAACCCGACGCCACTTCGACCCTGTGCACCCACTTCCTGTGGGTGAGGTAACTTTGCTCCGCCGGTGTTCCCACACTGGTGCACACCTCTAGGGTCTGTGTGTTAAGTTTTGTTCCTCTAGGTTCAGCGGAAGTGTCCTTAAACTTTAACTATTTGACTTTTACGCACCATTGGTTAACATTGGTGCATGCGTGCGCTTTCCGCACATCTCCCGAATCCCGAGGGCCATTCCCGACTTCAGCATTGCTTGTCCTGACTGCTCCCAGCGATTCCCTAGGCCCTAGGCCTAACCACTGTTCGAGTGGCCTCTCTTATACCACTTGTTTAGTATATGGTTTGAGTGGCCCCCTGCCCTCATCCATAATTGTGCAACTTTGTATGTTTAAACAGTGCTTTTGATTTAACGCTTGTGCCCCTTTATTCATAAAGAATACTGGGGATTGTTTTTAGTAATAAACACATATATTTTTATAATATATACTTGTGTGGTGTCCTTTCATTTGGTATTACAGGATTGTATGTGGTAAAACAGCTCGCTTAACACGACCTCTTAAGTTAAGCCTTTAGGCTGCTTAGTCCATGCTACCACTAGGATAGCTTGTCTAATAAGGTTGACTTACAACCAGACACCATAAGGGGATTGTTTGGTCAGGTAGTAGGTGGTTCCAGAATTGGAAACATCCCCTACCAGGCCAACTTCTCACATTGGTGAGCAGCGGTGCGGATTTGAGCTTGCTGTTGTTTTACCATTGCAATCTTTATATCAAATTGAAAGATCACATCAAGTACCTCTAGGTACATATAAAATCAAAAGCTTAGCATATTAAGTTCTACTGAACTTAGTAGTTGTAGGTTGAAGGGAGTAGCACACCCCTGACTACAACTCACTAGCAAGGTCCAGTAGGAAAACACTTAGTGTAGGTAAGTGCACCACTTACACCTCACTAGTAACCATGTCCGACACAGGAAAGGCCTCAGGGTCTAGTCCTGTGACAGTTGACCCTACCCAGGCAACTTCTGGATATGACAAACTAACCCGCAGAGACTTGATTGTCTTGTGCAAAGCAAGAGGGTTAAAAAGGGGCAGAAGCCCCACCTGCCTAATCCTGATAGGACTCCTAGAACAGGATGACTTAGAGAGGGCAAAAGCAGCTTCCCTAGATACAGGAACTGAAGGGAACCCCCCTGCAGTTGATCCCCCTGAAGAGGAGGATGATGATGACTTGGATGAGGACTCAGAAGTTGAGGACTTAGAAGTACAGGATCAGGGTAGCCAGGTTCCAGTTGGTAGGCTTAGCCAGGCCAACTTGGACCTACTGGGGAATGGAGAGGGCCAGCACCTCCCCAGAACCCAACATATGATTCCCCCAGGCAACAGAAGAGTGAGATCTCCCTCAGGAGACTCTCATCTTTCTAGTGCCTCCAGGGAATCACAGAGAGGCATGAATGCTTCTCAAAAGTTAGAGCATAGGGCCAGAATGAGGGCTGTCAAACTCCAGATAGAGAGGGAGGAGGTAGCCTTGGCTCAAGCTAAACTTGCCTTGGCAAGAGAGCAGAAATTGTGTGGCTTAGATGCCACTGGTGGCAGCAATATTCCTAAAGAGAAACCCAGGTCCTATGATAGTAGAAACCTGACAAAGATTGTGCCCCCCTTCAAAGAAGGGGATGACATCCACAAATGGATGACTGCTCTTGAGAGAGCCTGCATGGTACAGCAGGTTCCTGAGGAACAGTGGGCAGCAATCTTATGGTACTCCTTTTCAGAGAAAGGGAGGGACAAGCTCCTCACTGTCAGACATGAGGATGCAAACAATTACAAAGTCCTGAAGAGTGTTCTGATAGATGGGTTTGGCTTAACCACTGAACAGTACAGGTTCAAGTTCAGAGACACCCAGAAGACACAGACTCAGGACTGGACTGATTTTGTAGATTGTGCTACTAAGGCTCTGGAGGGTTGGCTACATGGCAGCAAAGTACATGACTTTACAGGATTGTATAATTTGATTATGAGGGAGCAGATCCTAAGTAATTGTCAGAACCAGCTCTTACACCAGCACCTGGTAGACTCTGATCTGACCTCTCCCCAAGAATTGGGAAAGAAGGCAGACAAATGGGTCAGAACCAGGATTAGGCCTAAGAATCAGGACAGTAACCAGAAGAAGGAGTCTACCAAGCCTCAAGATAAGGGTGGGGATAAAAGTAAAGAAAAGACTTCCCCAGGGCCCCAAAACTCCAAGGATGGGGGTGGGTCCCAAGACACTTCTTCAACTGAGAAAAAACCCTATTGTTATCCCTGTAAACAGGTGGGGCATTACAAAACAGACAGCTGTTGTCCCAAGAATAACAATAAAGAAAATATACCTCCAAAGCCAGCTTCAACACCTCCTGTTACTGTCAGCAGTAATCCCCCAGGAAGTGGAAGCACACCCAGGAATCTGGGTGGGTTTACTTTTGGAAATCAGGTGGACCCTGGCCTATCCAGGTCCCCATCACCCAATGATCTTGTTTATGAGGCTGGCATGGGGTTTGCCAACTTCTCTGCTTGCCCAAATACTTTGAGCAAGTATAGACAAGAACCCATCATCAATGGTTTAAGAGTTGAAGCTTTTAGAGACACAGGGGCTAGCATCACCATGGTGGCTGATGGCATAGTCCCCTCTAAGCAACTTTTACCTGGTGCCACATACCAGGTAATAAACATTGATGGCATCCAAACAAATCATCCCATGGCAGTAGTAAGTCTCAGCTGGGGAGGTGTCACTGGCCCAAAGAGAGTGGCAGTGTCCCCAAACTTGCCTGTAGACTGTCTACTGGGTAATGATTTAGAAATCTCAGCCTGGGCTGGGGTTGAACAGGAAATCCATTCTAGAATGGTAAATTCCAATGGAAAGGTTAGTGGGGCTGTAATGGCTACAGCCCCAATTCAAGATGTCCTTCCTGAAAAGGTTGGTAGGGCGGAGATACTCCCTGCCCCATCTTTAGCAAAAGCTCTTCCTGAACAGAATAGCAAAGCTGTTATGATAACAGCAGAAACCCAAACTGAGTCTCCTCCTGAAAAGGTTGGTGGGGCTGTGATGGCCACAGCCCAAACTCAAACTGACACGTGTGTTGTGAAACCTGAAATGATGGATAACTCCACACAAACTGAGAGCATGGAGGAGGAAGAGAAATCTCCCCCTCACCAGACTTTAGGACAGGATCAGCCTCCTCAGGGAACTGATCTTACCCCTGATGAAGGAACTGCCCCAGAGGTGGTTGGGCGTAGCCTGACAGAACCTCTGATGTCAGTGGACCCTTCTCAGGTGGGACCCAGTCTGGAGCAGGTAACCTGCCCCTCTCTCCCTTGCCTTAGCCAGCCCAGGGCTGCAGAGGACAAGAAGGACAGTGAGACCCAGAGGGCCCCCTGTCAAATAAAGCACCCCCATCAAAAGATTAGGTGCACCAAAACTAGTAGCCCTAGTAAGGTGAAAACTTTAAAAACTCCTGAGGGAGCCCCCTTAAAAACAGTTAGGGACCTCCCCCAGATGGATTCTGTTGGGCACAGCCAAACCTGGGACCCAAAGGGCCCAAACCTGAACTGTCCCTCCAGCAAGCCAAACAGAGGGACCCAGCCTCCAGCTTTAGGTAGCCAGAGGTTGACCCTGAGAGCACAGTGCAACTCAGTTAAAGAAAGAAAGGCACACATGGTGGAAGATAATTGGAGGAAGCTAAGCCCTAAATTAGTAGAGCCTCACTTCAATACTCCATATCCAAACCAGCCTTTAACTTTGCATAAACACACCCAAGGTAGTGATTCCCTATGGTGGAGGCCCTCTAATACCCAAAGGGTGAGGGACTGCTTAGTGGACCATGAGACAGGGGGTACCCATGCTAGTGCAGGTACTTCCTTATATGGCCACTCAGGCAATATAGGCTTACCTGGCCAAGGATAGCCTTATCTCCTTTCGTTTGGGGGGGGGTTATGTAGGAAGGTGGCTACCTGACTATGGTTACCCCAGATTTTTTGCCTGTGTTTAGCTGGTTTGTTGACTTAGTTGACCTGGTTCCCTGCTAATCAGGGCCCCAGGCCATCTGCTCTCTCTGTAAAATGGATTCCATGTACCCTAGGTACATACCAATTGGAAATGGACTCCTTGTCAGCCCCTGTAGAATGCACTATAGGTGCACAGGGCACAGGAGCCACTAAGGCCTACCAGGGGCTGCAGCATATCTTTTGCCACCCCTGGCTGGTTCTTAAATTGACACAACTGGCTGATCACTCAGCTGGGGTAAGGTGGTGTACACACCCCTTGCTTAGATATAGTATACCTATGTCTAAACCTATATCTGGACACATGTAAACCTGTGAGCCACTCCTATAGACAGGCCTCACCAATCCTGGAGGCTGGGTGCATGGTTTTTATGTGAGATGGAGCTCTAGCATGAGCTGAGCCTGTCTGCAGCCGTCGGGAACAAATCCCTAAGCTGTTTCAGGATAATGCCATACCATATACTATTAAGTGCCTTATAATCCTCGCGGTTATTTAGCAACTTTGGTTTGGCTTTATCAAAACATGTCGTGTAAGGTGTCATACGCTTTGGAATACCATCCCCTCGCCAGTTCTGGCGACGGGGATGGCATTCCACCCCTCTAGAGGGGTAAGACATGTTACTTTGCTTTAATGCGGTTGATTTCTCCAAAGGCCTTAAGATCCACAAAATGGATGCCTCTGCCACAGACAAATGTCTGGACCCCTGGAGCTGACCGAAACCCAGTCAAGGGGGTCCTGGACAAAGGGTTTCCTGTCACAGGAGGGTGTCACCGCCCTCCAGACAGGAGATAGTGTATTGTAGCAGGGAGGTTTGAAAGAAACCAGACACTGCCTGGGGCGCACAAGGCTGCCCCTTGCATAATCCGGCCAAACCGGTTCTGGGGCACTCCAGCCCTCGTGCCAGGGCGGCCTGGATCAAAGGAAGGGGGTGTATCCACCCACTTCCTGGGTCCCACCCATAGGAGGGGACCTAGCAGGTAATCACGCCCACCAGATTCGAATAAGAGTGGGAGCAGTGCCAATGCACATCAGATTTCCTGGAAGAAACATTTGAAACGATATTCTGGACCCTTCGCCCTCCATCTCAACGTGGAAGCCCGAAGAATCTCCCTTGTGGTCAAGGAGTGACCACCCTGCAGCAGCAGGCACCATCCAGCCCTCGACGTCTACTTAGTTGCAGTTCCCGCCGGAACTCGAGCGACTGAGATCGACGAGATCAAGCCTGTCCAGCTTCTAACAGCCCGATCCACAGTCCCTGCAAAGCTGAGACCCGTGGAGGCGACCGGAAGCGTGGGGCACGCCTTCTTGAAGTGACCACGAGACGCTGACCGTGCAGCCCACGAGTGACCCTCGAAGCTGTACACCGGGGTTTGAGAAGCCCCCACCCTGAGCTACTCCTGAGCCGAAGTTCAGCCCTCCACACTCGACGAGTGCTGCGTGGGGCCCTTTGGCACGATTTGGCTCAACGCGTTGGCCCGGTCACTTGCCAGCTGGCTTGTGGTCCCTGTGCCGACGAACTACAAAAGAAGACTCGTGATTCTGGTTGCTCCAGATCCACACCAGCTCCCCTGAAAGGGAGCTCCGACTCTGACCTTCCTGGTCCGAGTGAGACGCCATCTTCCAATCCCGCGTGGATTGCTCTTACCAAGGCTTGTTTGCTCCAAACCGGAAGCCGACTGCACCGACGGTGAGAGCCTGCGTGGGACAGATCGTGACCTGCTCCTGGACGTCGCAGATGCCCCAGAGCCCACGTGACAGCGAAGAGAAGCGCCTCGACGACCACCTGATTGCGCCCGACATTGCCTGGTTCCGTCCTGGTTCCACCCTGGTCACTGCTGAGTGACCCAGACTCTGTCCCCTCTGCTTTCAGGTACTCTACAACTTGAGTCCACCCTTGGACTCCACCGGACACTTCGTCTTCACCCTGCCTGCAGCCCTTTCAGCTTCAAGCACCAAGAGCCTGCGTGTCAAAACCCGACGCCACTTCGACCCTGTGCACCCACTTCCTGTGGGTGAGGTAACTTTGCTCCGCCGGTGTTCCCACACTGGTGCACACCTCTAGGGTCTGTGTGTTAAGTTTTGTTCCTCTAGGTTCAGCGGAAGTGTCCTTAAACTTTAACTATTTGACTTTTACGCACCATTGGTTAACATTGGTGCATGCGTGCGCTTTCCGCACATCTCCCGAATCCCGAGGGCCATTCCCGACTTCAGCATTGCTTGTCCTGACTGCTCCCAGCGATTCCCTAGGCCCTAGGCCTAACCACTGTTCGAGTGGCCTCTCTTATACCACTTGTTTAGTATATGGTTTGAGTGGCCCCCTGCCCTCATCCATAATTGTGCAACTTTGTATGTTTAAACAGTGCTTTTGATTTAACGCTTGTGCCCCTTTATTCATAAAGAATACTGGGGATTGTTTTTAGTAATAAACACATATATTTTTATAATATATACTTGTGTGGTGTCCTTTCATTTGGTATTACAGGATTGTATGTGGTAAAACAGCTCGCTTAACACGACCTCTTAAGTTAAGCCTTTAGGCTGCTTAGTCCATGCTACCACTAGGATAGCTTGTCTAATAAGGTTGACTTACAACCAGACACCATAAGGGGATTGTTTGGTCAGGTAGTAGGTGGTTCCAGAATTGGAAACATCCCCTACCAGGCCAACTTCTCACACAAAGTTAAAGGCTGGTTTGGATATGGAGTTTTGAAGTGAGGCTCTACTAAGTTAGGGCTTGGCTTCCTCCAATTATCTTCCACCATGTGTGCCTTTCTTTCTTTAACTGAGTTGCACTGTGCTCTCAGGGTCAACCTCTGGCTACCTAAAGCTGGAGGCTGGGTCCCTCTGTTTGGCTTGCTGGAGGGACAGTTCAGGTTTGGGCCCTTTGGGTCCCAGGTTTGGCTGTGCCCAACAGAATCCATCTGTGGGAGGTCCCTAACTGTTTTTAAGGGGGCTCCCTCAGGAGTTTTTAAAGTTTTCACCTCACTAGGGCTACTAGTTTTGGTGCCCCTAATCTGTTGATGGGGGAGCTTTATTTGACAGGGGGCCCTCTGGGTCTCACTGTCCTTCTTGTCCTCTGCAGCCCTGGGCTGGCTAAGGCAAGGGAGAGAGGGGCAGGTTACCTGCTCCAGACTGGGTCCCACCTGAGAAGGGTCCACCGCCATCAGAGGCTCTGTCAGGCCAGGCCTAACAACCTCTGGGGCAGTTCCTTCATCAGGGGTGAGATCAGTTCCCTGAGGAGGCTGATCCTGTCCTAAAGTCTGGTGAGGGGGAGATTTCTCTTCCTCCTCCATGCTCTCAGTTTGTGTGGAGTTATCCATCATTTCAGGTTTCACAACACACATGTCAGTTTGAGTTTGGGCTGTGGCCATCACAGCCCCACCAACCTTTTCAGGAGGAGACTCAGTTTGGGTTTCGGCTGTTATCATAACAGCTTTGCTATTCTGTTCAGGAAGAGCTTTTTCTAAAGATGGGGCAGAGAGTTTCTCAGCCCTACCAACCTTTTCAGGAAGGACATCTTGAATTGGGGCTGTAGCCATTACAGCCCCACTAACCTTTCCATTGGAATTCACCATTCTAGAATGGGTTTCCTGTTCAACCTCAGCCCAGGCTGAGATCTCCAAATCATTACCAAGTAGGCAGTCTACAGGCAAGTTTGGTGACACTGCCACTCTCTTTGGGCCAATGACACCTCCCCAGCTGAGACTTACTACTGCCATGGGATGATTTGTTTGGATTCCATCAATGTTTGTAACCTGGTATGTGGCACCAGGTAAAAGTTGCTTAGAGGGGACTATGCCATCAGCCACCATGGTGATGCTAGCCCCTGTGTCTCTAAAAGCTTCAACTTTCAAACCATTGATGATGGGTTCTTGTCTATACTTGCTCAGAGTATTTGGGCAAGCAGAGAAGTTGGCAAACCCCATGCCAGTCTCATAAACAAGATCATTGGGTGATGGGGACCTGGATAGGCCAGGGTCCACCTGAGCTCCAACAGTAAACCCACCCAGATTCCTGGGTGTGCTTCCACTTCCTGGGGGATTACTGCTGACAGTAACAGGAGGTGTGGAGGCTGGCTTGGGAGGTATATTTTCTTTATTGTTATTCTTGGGACAACAGCTGTCTGTTTTGTAATGCCCCACCTGTTTACAGGGATAACAATAAGGTTTTTTCTCAGTTGAAGAAGTGTCTTGGGACCCACCCCCATTCTTGGAGTTTTGGGGCCCTGGGGAAGTCTTTTCTTTATTTTTATCCCCACCCTTATCTTGAGGCTTGGTAGACTCCTTCTTCTGGTTACTGTCCTGATTCTTAGGCCTAATCCTGGTTCTGACCCATTTGTCTGCCTTCTTTCCCAATTCTTGGGGAGAGGTCAGATCAGAGTCTACCAGGTGCTGGTGTAAGAGCTGGTTCTGACAATTACTTAGGATCTGCTCCCTCATAATCAAATTATACAATCCTGTAAAGTCATGTACTTTGCTGCCATGTAGCCAACCCTCCAGAGCCTTAGTAGCACAATCTACAAAATCAGTCCAGTCCTGAGTCTGTGTCTTCTGGGTATCTCTGAACTTCAACCTGTACTGTTCAGTGGTTAAGCCAAACCCATCTATTAGGACACTCTTCAGGACTTTGTATTTGTTTGCATCCTCATGTCTAACAGTGAGGAGCTTATCTCTCCCTTTCTCTGAAAAGGAGTACCATAAGATTGCTGCCCACTGTTCCTCAGGAACCTGCTGTACCATGCAGGCTCTCTCAAGAGCAGTTATCCACTTGTGGATGTCATCCCCTTCCTTGTAGGGGGGCACAATCTTTGTCAGGTTTCTACTATCATAGGACCTGGGTTTCTCTTTAGGAATATTGCTGCCACCAGTGGCATCTAAGCCACACAATTTTTGCTCTCTTGCCAAGGCAAGTTTAGCTTGAGCTAAGGTAAGTTTAGCTTGACTCAGGGCTACCTCCTCTCTCTCTATCTGGAGTCTGACAGCCCTCATCCTAGCCCTATGCTCAGCTTTCTGAGAAGCAGTCATGCCTCTCTCTGATTCTCTGGAGGCACTAGAAATATGAGAGTCCCCTGAGGGAGATCTCACTCTTCTGTTGCCTGGGAGAATCCCATGTGGGGTTCTGGGGAGGTGCTGGCCCTCTCCATTCCCCAGTAGGTCCAAGTTGGCCTGGCTAAGCCTACCAACTGGAACCTGGCTACCCTGATCCTGTACTTCTAAGTCCTCAACATCTGAGTCCTCATCCAAGTCATCATCATCCTCCTCTTCAGGGGGATCAACTACAGGGGGGTTCCCTCCATTTCCTGTGTCTAGGGAAGCTGCTTTAGCCTTCTCTAAGTCATCCTGTTCTAGGATTTCTACCAGGATTAGGCAGGTGGGGCTTCTGCCCCTTTTTAACCCTCTTGCTTTGCACAAGGCAATCAAGTCTCTGCGGGTTAGTTTGTCATATCCAAAAGTTGCCTGGGTAGGGTCAACTGTCACAGGAGCAGACCCTGAGGCTTTTCCTGTGTCAGACATGGTTACTAGTGAGGTGTAAGTGGTGCACTTACCTACACTAAGTGTTTTCCTACTGTACCTTGCTAGTTAGTTGTAGTCAGGGTGTGCTAATCCCTTCAACCTACAACTACTAAGTTCAGTAGAACTTAATATGCTAAGCTTTTGATTTATATGTACCTAGAGGTACTTGATGTGATCTTTCAATTTGATATAAAGATTGCAATGGTAAAACAACAGCAAGCTCAAATCCGCACCGCTGCTCACCAATGTGAGAAGTTGGCCTGATAGGGGATGTTTCCAATTCTGGAACCACCTGCTATCTGACCAAACAATCCCTTATGGTGTCTGGTTGTAAGTCAACCTTATTAGACAAGCTATCCTAGGGGTAGCATGGACTAAGCAGCCTAAAGGCTTAACTTAAGAGGTCGTGTTAAGCGAGCTGTTTTACCACATACAATCCTGTAATACCAAATGAAAGGACACCACACAAGTATATATTATAAAAATATATGTGTTTATTACTAAAAACAATCCCCAGTATTCTTTATGAATAAAGGGGCACAAGCGTTAAATCAAAAGCACTGTTTAAACATACAAAGTTGCACAATTATGGATGAGGGCAGGGGGCCACTCGAACCATATACTAAACAAGTGGTATAAGAGAGGCCACTCGAACAGTGGTTAGGCCTAGGGCCTAGGGAATCGCTGGGAGCAGTCAGGACAAGCAATGCTGAAGTCGGGAATGGCCCTCGGGATTCGGGAGATGTGCGGAAAGCGCACGCATGCACCAATGTTAACCAATGGTGCGTAAAAGTCAAAGAGTTAAAGTTAAAGGACACTTCCGCTGAACCTAGGAGAACAAAACTTAACACACAGACCCTAGAGATGTGCACCAATGTGGGAACACCGGCGGAGCAAAGTTACCTCACCCACAGGAAGTGGGTGCACAGGGTCGAAGAGGCGTCGGGTTTTGACACGCAGGTTCTTGGCGCTTGAAGCTGAAGACGCTGCAGGCGATGTGAAGGAGAAGTGTCCGGTGGATCCAAGGGTGGATCTGAAGTGGTGAAGACCTGAAAGCAGAGGGGACAGTGTTCAAAGTCACTGGCCAGTGACCACCGTGGAACCAGATTGGAACCAGGCAAAGTCGGGTGCAAACAGGTGATGAGGTGTTGCTTCTCTCTGCAGCCACGTGGACACGAAGAGGTCAAGGACGTCCAGGAGTCGATCACGAGCTGTCCCTCGAAGGCTCTAGCTGATGGCGGTGTCGGCAACTCGATTGAAGCAAACAAGCCTTGGCTAATGCAAGCCACCGGGAAAGTGAAAAAGGCTTATTACTCAGATGTGAGAAGTTGGCCTGGTAGGGGATGTTTCCAATTCTGGAACCACCTACTACCTGACCAAACAATCCCCTTATGGTGTCTGGTTGTAAGTCAACCTTATTAGACAAGCTATCCTAGTGGTAGCATGGACTAAGCAGCCTAAAGGCTTAACTTAAGAGGTCGTGTTAAGCGAGCTGTTTTACCACATACAATCCTGTAATACCAAATGAAAGGACACCACACAAGTATATATTATAAAAATATATGTGTTTATTACTAAAAACAATCCCCAGTATTCTTTATGAATAAAGGGGCACAAGCGTTAAATCAAAAGCACTGTTTAAACATACAAAGTTGCACAATTATGGATGAGGGCAGGGGGCCACTCAAACCATATACTAAACAAGTGGTATAAGAGAGGCCATTCGAACAGTGGTTAGGCCTAGGGCCTAGGGAATCGCTGGGAGCAGTCAGGACAAGCAATGCTGAAGTCGGGAATGGCCCTCGGGATTCGGGAGATGTGCGGAAAGCGCACGCATGCACCAATGTTAACCAATGGTGCGTAAAAGTCAAATAGTTAAAGTTTAAGGACACTTCCGCTGAACCTAGAGGAACAAAACTTAACACACAGACCCTAGAGGTGTGCACCAGTGTGGGAACACCGGCGGAGCAAAGTTACCTCACCCACAGGAAGTGGGTGCACAGGGTCGAAGTGGCGTCGGGTTTTGACACGCAGGCTCTTGGTGCTTGAAGCTGAAAGGGCTGCAGGCAGGGTGAAGACGAAGTGTCCGGTGGAGTCCAAGGGTGGACTCAAGTTGTAGAGTACCTGAAAGCAGAGGGGACAGAGTCTGGGTCACTCAGCAGTGACCAGGGTGGAACCAGGACGGAACCAGGCAATGTCGGGCGCAATCAGGTGGTCGTCGAGGCGCTTCTCTTCGCTGTCACGTGGGCTCTGGGGCATCTGCGACGTCCAGGAGCAGGTCACGATCTGTCCCACGCAGGCTCTCACCGTCGGTGCAGTCGGCTTCCGGTTTGGAGCAAACAAGCCTTGGTAAGAGCAATCCACGCGGGATTGGAAGATGGCGTCTCACTCGGACCAGGAAGGTCAGAGTCGGGGCTCCCTTTCAGGGGAGCTGGTGTGGATCTGGAGCAACCAGAATCACGAGTCTTCTTTTGTAGTTCGTCGGCACAGGGACCACAAGCCAGCTGGCAAGTGACCGGGCCAACGCGTTGAGCCAAATCGTGCCAAAGGGCCCCACGCAGCACTCGTCGAGTGTGGAGGGCTGAACTTCGGCTCAGGAGTAGCTCAGGGTGGGGGCTTCTCAAACCCCGGTGTACAGCTTCGAGGGTCACTCGTGGGCTGCACGGTCAGCGTCTCGTGGTCACTTCAAGATGGCGTGCCCCACGCTTCCGGTCGCCTCCACGGGTCTCAGCTTTGCAGGGACTGTGGATCGGGCTGTTAGAAGCTGGGCAGGCTTGATCTCGTCGATCTCAGTCGCTCGAGTTCCGGCGGGAACTGCAACCAAGTAGACGTCGAGGGCTGGATGGTGCCTGCTGCTGCAGGGTGGTCACTCCTTGACCACAAGGGAGATTCTTCGGGCTTCCACGTTGAGATGGAGGGCGAAGGGTCCAGAATATCGTTTCAAATGTTTCTTCCAGGAAATCTGATGTGCATTGGCACTGCTCCCACTCTTATTCGAATCTGGTGGGCGTGATTACCTGCTAGGTCCCCTCCTATGGGTGGGACCCAGGAAGTGGGTGGATACACCCCCTTCCTTTGATCCAGGCCGCCCTGGCACGAGGGCTGGAGTGCCCCAGAACCGGTTTGGCCGGATTATGCAAGGGGCAGCCTTGTGCGCCCCAGGCAGTGTCTGGTTTCTTTCAAACCTCCCTGCTACAATACACTATCTCCTGTCTGGAGGGCGGTGACACCCTCCTGTGACAGGAAACCCTTTGTCCAGGACCCCCTTGACTGGGTTTCGGTCAGCTCCAGGGGTCCAGACATTTGTCTGTGGCAGAGGCATCCATTTTGTGGATCTTAAGGCCTTTGGAGAAATCAACCGCATTAAAGTGAAGTAACATGTCTTACCCCTCTAGAGGGGTGGAATGCCATCCCCGTCGCCAGAACTGGCGAGGGGATGGTATTCCAAAGCGTATGACACCTTACACGACATGTTTTGATAAAGCCAAAACAGAGTTGCTAAATAACCGCGAGGATTATAAGGCACTTAATAGTATATGGTATGGCATTATCCTGAAACAGCTTAGGGATTTGTTCCCGACGGCTGCAGACAGGCTCAGCTCATGCTAGAGCTCCATCTCACATAAAAAACCATGCACCCAGCCTCCAGGATTGGTGAGGCCTGTTGTGAGAAGTTGGCCTGGTAGGGGATGTTTCCAATTCTGGAACCACCTACTACCTGACCAAACAATCCCCTTATGGTGTCTGGTTGTAAGTCAACCTTATTAGACAAGCTATCCTAGTGGTAGCATGGACTAAGCAGCCTAAAGGCTTAACTTAAGAGGTCGTGTTAAGCGAGCTGTTTTACCACATACAATCCTGTAATACCAAATGAAAGGACACCACACAAGTATATATTATAAAAATATATGTGTTTATTACTAAAAACAATCCCCAGTATTCTTTATGAATAAAGGGGCACAAGCGTTAAATCAAAAGCACTGTTTAAACATACAAAGTTGCACAATTATGGATGAGGGCAGGGGGCCACTCAAACCATATACTAAACAAGTGGTATAAGAGAGGCCACTCGAACAGTGGTTAGGCCTAGGGCCTAGGGAATCGCTGGGAGCAGTCAGGACAAGCAATGCTGAAGTCGGGAATGGCCCTCGGGATTCGGGAGATGTGCGGAAAGCGCACGCATGCACCAATGTTAACCAATGGTGCGTAAAAGTCAAATAGTTAAAGTTTAAGGACACTTCCGCTGAACCTAGAGGAACAAAACTTAACACACAGACCCTAGAGGTGTGCACCAGTGTGGGAACACCGGCGGAGCAAAGTTACCTCACCCACAGGAAGTGGGTGCACAGGGTCGAAGTGGCGTCGGGTTTTGACACGCAGGCTCTTGGTGCTTGGAGCTGAAAGGGCTGCAGGCAGGGTGAAGACGAAGTGTCCGGTGGAGTCCAAGGGTGGACTCAAGTTGTAGAGTACCTGAAAGCAGAGGGGACAGAGTCTGGGTCACTCAGCAGTGACCAGGGTGGAACCAGGACGGAACCAGGCAATGTCGGGCGCAATCAGGTGGTCGTCGAGGCGCTTCTCTTCGCTGTCACGTGGGCTCTGGGGCATCTGCGACGTCCAGGAGCAGGTCACGATCTGTCCCACGCAGGCTCTCACCGTCGGTGCAGTCGGCTTCCGGTTCGGAGCAAACAAGCCTTGGTAAGAGCAATCCACGCGGGATTGGAAGATGGCGTCTCACTCGGACCAGGAAGGTCAGAGTCGGGGCTCCCTTTCAGGGGAGCTGGTGTGGATCTGGAGCAACCAGAATCACGAGTCTTCTTTTGTAGTTCGTCGGCACAGGGACCACAAGCCAGCTGGCAAGTGACCGGGCCAACGCGTTGAGCCAAATCGTGCCAAAGGGCCCCACGCAGCACTCGTCGAGTGTGGAGGGCTGAACTTCGGCTCAGGAGTAGCTCAGGGTGGGGGCTTCTCAAACCCCGGTGTACAGCTTCGAGGGTCACTCGTGGGCTGCACGGTCAGCGTCTCGTGGTCACTTCAAGATGGCGTGCCCCACGCTTCCGGT
The DNA here is from genome assembly GCF_964261635.1 of Lissotriton helveticus. NCBI lineage: Eukaryota > Metazoa > Chordata > Amphibia > Caudata > Salamandridae > Lissotriton > Lissotriton helveticus. The sequence continues at coordinate 826,308 of NW_027612067.1, forward strand.
CGCCTCCACGGGTCTCAGCTTTGCAGGGACTGTGGATCGGGCTGTTAGAAGCTGGGCAGGCTTGATCTCGTCGATCTCAGTCGCTCGAGTTCCGGCGGGAACTGCAACTAAGTAGACGTCGAGGGCTGGATGGTGCCTGCTGCTGCAGGGTGGTCACTCCTTGACCACAAGGGAGATTCTTCGGGCTTCCACGTTGAGATGGAGGGCGAAGGGTCCAGAATATCGTTTCAAATGTTTCTTCCAGGAAATCTGATGTGCATTGGCACTGCTCCCACTCTTATTCGAATCTGGTGGGCGTGATTACCTGCTAGGTCCCCTCCTATGGGTGGGACCCAGGAAGTGGGTGGATACACCCCCTTCCTTTGATCCAGGCCGCCCTGGCACGAGGGCTGGAGTGCCCCAGAACCGGTTTGGCCGGATTATGCAAGGGGCAGCCTTGTGCGCCCCAGGCAGTGTCTGGTTTCTTTCAAACCTCCCTGCTACAATACACTATCTCCTGTCTGGAGGGCGGTGACACCCTCCTGTGACAGGAAACCCTTTGTCCAGGACCCCCTTGACTGGGTTTCGGTCAGCTCCAGGGGTCCAGACATTTGTCTGTGGCAGAGGCATCCATTTTGTGGATCTTAAGGCCTTTGGAGAAATCAACCGCATTAAAGTGAAGTAACATGTCTTACCCCTCTAGAGGGGTGGGATGCCATCCCCGTCGCCAGAACTGGCGAGGGGATGGTATTCCAAAGCGTATGACACCTTACACGACATGTTTTGATAAAGCCAAACCAGAGTTGCTAAATAACCGCGAGGATTATAAGGCACTTAATAGTATATGGTATGGCATTATCCTGAAACAGCTTAGGGATTTGTTCCCGACGGCTGCAGACAGGCTCAGCTCATGCTAGAGCTCCATCTCACATAAAAACCAAGCACCCAGCCTCCAGGATTGGTGAGGCCTGTCTATAGGAGTGGCTCACAGGTTTACATGTGTCCAGATATAGGTTTAGACATAGGTATACTATATCTAAGCAAGGGGTGTGTACACCACCTTACCCCAGCTGAGTGATCAGCCAGTTGTGTCAATTTAAGAACCAGCCAGGGGTGGCAAAAGATATGCTGCAGCCCCTGGTAGGCCTTAGTGGCTCCTGTGCCCTGTGCACCTATAGTGCATTCTACAGGGGCTGACAAGGAGTCCATTTCCAATTGGTATGTGCCTATAGCACATGTGTCATTAATTTAGTGAGAGAACAGCAGGCTGGGGGTCTGATCAGCAGGCCCACAGCCTCAGTAGTCGAAAACCAGTGAAGCAAAAAGCAAAAATTTGGGGTGACCATAGGATAGCAGACCCTACTCTCCTACACAACCCCCCCCCAAACGCAGGGACATTAAACTAACCTTGACCAGATAAGTCTTCATGTTCTAAGTGGAAGTACCTGGAGAGACCATCTGCATTACCATGGTCAGTCCCTGGGCGGTGCTCCACTGTAAAGTCCATCCCCTGTAGGGAAATGGACCACCTGAGCAGTTTGGGATTTTCACCCTTCATCTGATTAAGCCATAAGAGGGGCTTATGGTCTGTTTGCACCAGGAAGTGAGTTCCAAACAAGTAGGACCTCAACTTCTTTAATGCCCAAACCACAGCAAAGGCCTCCCTCTCAATGGCTGACCAACGTTTTTCTCTTGGGGTTAGCCTCCTGCTAATGAAAGCAATTGGCTGGTCTTGACCATCTTGATTAAGTTGTGAGAGTACAGCTCCCACCCCCAACTCAGAAGCATCTGTCTGAACAATGAACTGTTTGGAGTAGTCAGGACTCTTTAGGATAGGTGCAGAGCACATGGCCTTCTTCAGGTCTTCAAATGCCTTCTGACAGCTAACTGTCCACTGAACCTTTTTTGGCATCTTCTTGGATGTCAAGTCATTTAATGGTGTCACTATAGTCCCATAGTTTTTCACAAACTTTCTGTAATACCCAGTCAGGCCCAAGAAGGCTCTGACTTGTGTCTGGGTAACTGGAGGAGCCCAGTCCTGTATGGCCTGGATTTTGCTTTCCAGTGGCTGAACCTGGCCTCCACCTACTAGGTGGCCCAGGTATACAACCTTACTCTGCCCTATCTGGCACTTTGTGGCCTTGATAGTTAGGCCTGCCTTTTGCAGGGCCTCCAAAACTTTCTTCAGGTGGATCAGGTGATCCTCCCAGGTGGAGCTAAAGACAGCAATATCATCCAGATAAGCTGCACAAAAGTCATCCAACCCAGTAAGGACTTGGTTCACCAACCTTTGGAAAGTGGCAGGTGCATTCTTCAAACCAAAGGGCATTACCACAAACTGATAATGTCCACTAGGGGTAGAGAATGCTGTTTTGGCTTTTGACTCCTCAGCTAGTCTGATTTGCCAGTAGCCAGCTGTCAGATCAAATGTGCTCAGAAACTTGGCAGAAGCCAATCTGTCAATGAGCTCATCTGCTCTTGGAATGGGGTGAGCATCTGTCCTAGTGACAGCATTGAGACCCCTGTAATCCACGCAAAACCTCATTTCTCTCTTACCATCTTGGGTATGAGGTTTTGGCACCAGGACTACTGGGCTGGCCCATGGGCTCTCTGATGGCTCAATCACTCCAAGCTCCAACATCTTTTGCACCTCAGCCTTGATGCAATCCCTGACATGATCAGGTTGCCTGTAGATCTTATTCTTGACAGGCAGACTGTCACCAGTGTCCACAACATGGGTACACCAGTCAGTTTGGCTGGGTGTGAGTGAAAACATTTGCCTGTGAGCCTGCAAAACTTGTCTGCAGTCCCTCTGTTGCTGGTCAGTGAGGCTGCCTGCCAAGGCTACTCCATCAACTGAACCATCATCAGGGTTCTGGGAAAGCAGGTCTGGGAGAGGGTCACTCTCTTCCTCCTGTTCCCCATCGGTGGCCATGAGCAAGCTCATGTCCTCCCTGTCTACAAATGCTTTCAAGCGATTCACATGGATTACCCTGTGAGGGCTCCTGGGTGTTCCAAAGTCTACCAAGTAGGTGACTTCCCCTTTCTTCTCAATAATAGGATAGGGTCCACTCCATTTGTCTTGGAGTGCTGCTGGAGCCACTGGCTCCAGTACCCATACCTTCTGTCCTGGTTGGAACTCTACCAGTACAGCCTTTTGGTCATGCCAAGCTTTCTGCAATTCTTGGCTGGCCTCCAGGTTTTTGGATGCTCTTTCCATGTACTCAGCCATCCTGGAGCGGAGACCAAGTACATAGTCCACTATGTCTAGTTTGGGCTTTTTGAGAGGTAACTCCCATCCTTCCTTCACCAAACACAATGGACCTCTCACAGGGTGGCCAAACAAAAGTTCAAAAGGGCTGTAGCCAACCCCCTTCTGTGGGACCTCTCTGTAAGCAAAGAGCAGGCAGGGTAAAAGAATGTCCCATTTCCGCCTGAGCTTCTCTGGTAATCCTTTTATCATGCCTTTAAGGGTCTTGTTAAATCTCTCCACAAGCCCATTGCATTGTGGATGATATGGGGTGGTAAACTTATAGTTTACTCCACATTCCTTCCACATTGCTTTTAGATAGCTGGACATAAAATGTGTCCCTCTATCTGATAGTACCTCCTTAGGAAAGCCCACTCTTGAGAAAACTGCAATGAGGGCTTTTGCCACCACAGGTGCTGTGGTGGTCCTTAGGGGAATAGCCTCTGGGTACCTGGTGGCATGATCCACTACCACCAGTATGAATCTGTTCCCAGATGCTGTTTGGGGGTCCATTGGACCCACAATATCAATTCCAACTCTCTCAAAGGGGACCCCCACCACAGGTAGTGGTATTAGGGGGGCCTTTGTTGTGCCACCTGACTTACCACTGGCTTGGCAAGTGACACAGGAGCGACAAAACTCCTTGACATCCTCTGACATGTGAGGCCAGTGAAAGTGTGGAACAAGCCTGTCCCACGTCTTGTTCTGGCCTAAGTGTCCTGCAAGGGGAATATCATGGGCCAAGGTAAGGAGGAATCCCCTAAACTGCAGAGGTATCACCAACCTCCTGGTCATGCCAGGCTTGGGGGCTCTAGCCTCTGAGTAAAGGAGTCCCTCATCCCAATACACAGTATGGGTACCTTGGGCATCCCCAGCAGCCTCAGCAGCAGCCTGCTGTCTGAGGGGTTCAAGGGAAGGGCAATCTAATTGAGCCTGCCTCAGGTCTGCCCTTGAGGGTCCCCCTGTCCCCAGAAACTCAACCTGGTCAGGTTCAAGCTCCTCAGAGACAGTCTCCTCTTGGACTGCAGAATCAGTTTCCTCTGAAACCTGATCCTCAACCTGGGGCAAGGTGGAAGGCGAGGCCTTTCCTCTCTTGCTCCTTCTCTTGGGTTGTGGCTGGTCTATTGTCTCAAGATCCACCACTGGTTCAGGAAGGCACTTCTTAGCCTGAGCCCTTGTCATGGCAAGGACATGCTCTGAAATCCCTAGCATTTCTGCATGAGTCCTGTACTCCACTTCTGACCATGCTGAGCTTTCAAGGTCATTGCCTAACAGACAGTCTACTGGTAGGTCTGCACTCACCACAACTTTCTTTAGGCCATCAACCCCTCCCCAGGAGAAGTTCACAACTGCCACACTATGGGAGGTAGTGGAGTTGCTTGCATTGGTTACTAGGTAGCTCTCTCCTAGTACAATCTGTCCAGGGTCCACAAAGCCAGGGGTCACCATGGTGACACTAGCACATGTGTCCCTGTAAGCTTGAGCCAGTTTCTCATTTATTAAGGGAGTCTGCCTGTATTTGCCCAGGTTAGTGGGGCTTACTGCAGTGGGCAACTCAATGTCCACATCATACAGGAGAACTGCCTGTGTAGGGACTCTGACTAGGCCAGATCCTACTTCAATACCCAGGGTCAACCCAGCTACACCCTTGGACTGTGTTCCACCACTGCTTACTGTACTTGGGGTTGCAGTTGCTTTAGGAGCTGTAGTGGTGGGAACTGGATTCGCCTTGGTGCACTCACTGCCCCAGTGTGAAACTGATTTGCAGGTATTACACCAAGGTGTCTTTGGACCTTTGTTCTTCTTCTTCTTGTTACCATTTTGGGAACCACCCTCCTTACTATTAGTTTGGGGGCCTGAAGACTTCTGGTCTTTTTCTTTATCTTTCTGATTCTGATTACCACCCTTCTGGTCTGTTTTCTTCTGGTCACCACCTTGGTTCTGGGGTTTCTGCTTAATCCTTGTTCTGACCCATTTGTCTGCCTTCTTTCCCAATTCTTGGGGAGAGGTCAGATCAGAGTCAATAAGGTATTGATGCAACAGCTGGTTTGTACAGTTATTAAGGATCTGTTCTCTCATCATAAGATTGTACAATCCTGTATAGTCTGAAACTTTACTTCCCTGTAACCAACCCTCCAAAGCCTTAGTGGCACACTCCACAAAATCAGTCCAGTCTTGAGTCTGTGCTTTCTGGGTGTCTCTGAACAACAACCTGTATTGCTCAGTGGTTAGGCCATACCCTTCAATGAGAGCACTCTTCAAAACAGAGTAGTTTTTGGCATCCTCAGGTCTAACTGTGAGGAGCCTGTCCCTCCCTTTCTCAGAAAAGGAGTACCACAAAATTGCAGCCCACTGATTCTCAGGAACCTGCTGTACCATGCAGGCTCTCTCAAGAGCAGTCATCCATTTGTGGATGTCATCCCCTTCTTTAAAGGGGGGCACAATTTTGGTCAGGTTTCTATTATCATAGGCCCTGTCTTTTTCTCTTGGAAAATTGCTGCCACCAGTGACATCTAAGCCACTTAATTTCTGCTCTCTTGCCAAGGCAAGTCTAGCTTGAGCCAAGGCTACCTCCTCCCTCTCTATCTGGAGTTTGACAGCCCTCATTCTGGCCCTATGCTCTAACTTTTGAGAAGCATTCATGCCTCTCTGTGATTCCCTGGAGGCACTAGAAAGATGAGAGTCTCCTGAGGGAGATCTCACTCTTCTGTTGCCTGGGGGAATCATATGTTGGGTTCTGGGGAGGTGCTGGCCCTCTCCATTCCCCAGTAGGTCCAAGTTGGCCTGGCTAAGCCTACCAACTGGAACCTGGCTACCCTGATCCTGTACTTCTAAGTCCTCAACTTCTGAGTCCTCATCCAAGTCATCATCATCCTCCTCTTCAGGGGGATCAACTGCAGGGGGGTTCCCTTCAGTTCCTGTATCTAGGGAAGCTGCTTTTGCCCTCTCTAAGTCATCCTGTTCTAGGAGTCCTATCAGGATTAGGCAGGTGGGGCTTCTGCCCCTTTTTAACCCTCTTGCTTTGCACAAGACAATCAAGTCTCTGCGGGTTAGTTTGTCATATCCAGAAGTTGCCTGGGTAGGGTCAACTGTCACAGGACTAGACCCTGAGGCCTTTCCTGTGTCGGACATGGTTACTAGTGAGGTGTAAGTGGTGCACTTACCTACACTAAGTGTTTTCCTACTGGACCTTGCTAGTGAGTTGTAGTCAGGGGTGTGCTACTCCCTTCAACCTACAACTACTAAGTTCAGTAGAACTTAATATGCTAAGCTTTTGATTTTATATGTACCTAGAGGTACTTGATGTGATCTTTCAATTTGATATAAAGATTGCAATGGTAAAACAACAGCAAGCTCAAATCCGCACCGCTGCTCACCAATGTGAGAAGTTGGCCTGGTAGGGGATGTTTCCAATTCTGGAACCACCTACTACCTGACCAAACAATCCCCTTATGGTGTCTGGTTGTAAGTCAACCTTATTAGACAAGCTATCCTAGTGGTAGCATGGACTAAGCAGCCTAAAGGCTTAACTTAAGAGGTCGTGTTAAGCGAGCTGTTTTACCACATACAATCCTGTAATACCAAATGAAAGGACACCACACAAGTATATATTATAAAAATATATGTGTTTATTACTAAAAACAATCCCCAGTATTCTTTATGAATAAAGGGGCACAAGCGTTAAATCAAAAGCACTGTTTAAACATACAAAGTTGCACAATTATGGATGAGGGCAGGGGGCCACTCAAACCATATACTAAACAAGTGGTATAAGAGAGGCCACTCGAACAGTGGTTAGGCCTAGGGCCTAGGGAATCGCTGGGAGCAGTCAGGACAAGCAATGCTGAAGTCGGGAATGGCCCTCGGGATTCGGGAGATGTGCGGAAAGCGCACGCATGCACCAATGTTAACCAATGGTGCGTAAAAGTCAAATAGTTAAAGTTTAAGGACACTTCCGCTGAACCTAGAGGAACAAAACTTAACACACAGACCCTAGAGGTGTGCACCAGTGTGGGAACACCGGCGGAGCAAAGTTACCTCACCCACAGGAAGTGGGTGCACAGGGTCGAAGTGGCGTCGGGTTTTGACACGCAGGCTCTTGGTGCTTGGAGCTGAAAGGGCTGCAGGCAGGGTGAAGACGAAGTGTCCGGTGGAGTCCAAGGGTGGACTCAAGTTGTAGAGTACCTGAAAGCAGAGGGGACAGAGTCTGGGTCACTCAGCAGTGACCAGGGTGGAACCAGGACGGAACCAGGCAATGTCGGGCGCAATCAGGTGGTCGTCGAGGCGCTTCTCTTCGCTGTCACGTGGGCTCTGGGGCATCTGCGACGTCCAGGAGCAGGTCACGATCTGTCCCACGCAGGCTCTCACCGTCGGTGCAGTCGGCTTCCGGTTCGGAGCAAACAAGCCTTGGTAAGAGCAATCCACGCGGGATTGGAAGATGGCGTCTCACTCGGACCAGGAAGGTCAGAGTCGGGGCTCCCTTTCAGGGGAGCTGGTGTGGATCTGGAGCAACCAGAATCACGAGTCTTCTTTTGTAGTTCGTCGGCACAGGGACCACAAGCCAGCTGGCAAGTGACCGGGCCAACGCATTGAGCCAAATCGTGCCAAAGGGCCCCACGCAGCACTCGTCGAGTGTGGAGGGCTGAACTTCGGCTCAGGAGTAGCTCAGGGTGGGGGCTTCTCAAACCCCGGTGTACAGCTTCGAGGGTCACTCGTGGGCTGCACGGTCAGCGTCTCGTGGTCACTTCAAGATGGCGTGCCCCACGCTTCCGGTCGCCTCCACGGGTCTCAGCTTTGCAGGGACTGTGGATCGGGCTGTTAGAAGCTGGGCAGGCTTGATCTCGTCGATCTCAGTCGCTCGAGTTCCGGCGGGAACTGCAACTAAGTAGACGTCGAGGGCTGGATGGTGCCTGCTGCTGCAGGGTGGTCACTCCTTGACCACAAGGGAGATTCTTCGGGCTTCCACGTTGAGATGGAGGGCGAAGGGTCCAGAATATCGTTTCAAATGTTTCTTCCAGGAAATCTGATGTGCATTGGCACTGCTCCCACTCTTATTCGAATCTGGTGGGCGTGATTACCTGCTAGGTCCCCTCCTATGGGTGGGACCCAGGAAGTGGGTGGATACACCCCCTTCCTTTGATCCAGGCCGCCCTGGCACGAGGGCTGGAGTGCCCCAGAACCGGTTTGGCCGGATTATGCAAGGGGCAGCCTTGTGCGCCCCAGGCAGTGTCTGGTTTCTTTCAAACCTCCCTGCTACAATACACTATCTCCTGTCTGGAGGGCGGTGACACCCTCCTGTGACAGGAAACCCTTTGTCCAGGACCCCCTTGACTGGGTTTCGGTCAGCTCCAGGGGTCCAGACATTTGTCTGTGGCAGAGGCATCCATTTTGTGGATCTTAAGGCCTTTGGAGAAATCAACCGCATTAAAGTGAAGTAACATGTCTTACCCCTCTAGAGGGGTGGGATGCCATCCCCGTCGCCAGAACTGGCGAGGGGATGGTATTCCAAAGCGTATGACACCTTACACGACATGTTTTGATAAAGCCAAACCAGAGTTGCTAAATAACCGCGAGGATTATAAGGCACTTAATAGTATATGGTATGGCATTATCCTGAAACAGCTTAGGGATTTGTTCCCGACGGCTGCAGACAGGCTCAGCTCATGCTAGAGCTCCATCTCACATAAAAACCAAGCACCCAGCCTCCAGGATTGGTGAGGCCTGTCTATAGGAGTGGCTCACAGGTTTACATGTGTCCAGATATAGGTTTAGACATAGGTATACTATATCTAAGCAAGGGGTGTGTACACCACCTTACCCCAGCTGAGTGATCAGCCAGTTGTGTCAATTTAAGAACCAGCCAGGGGTGGCAAAAGATATGCTGCAGCCCCTGGTAGGCCTTAGTGGCTCCTGTGCCCTGTGCACCTATAGTGCATTCTACAGGGGCTGACAAGGAGTCCATTTCCAATTGGTATGTGCCTATAGCACATGTGTCATTAATTTAGTGAGAGAACAGCAGGCTGGGGGTCTGATCAGCAGGCCCACAGCCTCAGTAGTCGAAAACCAGTGAAGCAAAAAGCAAAAATTTGGGGTGACCATAGGATAGCAGACCCTACTCTCCTACACCTGTCTATAGGAGTGGCTCACAGGTTTACATGTGTCCAGATATAGGTTTAGACATAGGTATACTATATCTAAGCAAGGGGTGTGTACACCACCTTACCCCAGCTGAGTGATCAGCCAGTTGTGTCAATTTAAGAACCAGCCAGGGGTGGCAAAAGATATGCTGCAGCCCCTGGTAGGCCTTAGTGGCTCCTGTGCCCTGTGCACCTATAGTGCATTCTACAGGGGCTGACAAGGAGTCCAATTCCAATTGGTATGTGCCTATAGCACATGGAATCCATTTTACAGAGAGAGCAGATGGCCTGGGGCCCTGATTAGCAGGGAACCAGGTCAACTAAGTCAAAAAAACCAGCTAAACACAGGCAAAAAAATCTGGGGTAACCATAGTCAGGTAGCCACCTTCCTACATAACCCCCCCCCAAACGAAAGGAGATAAGGCTATCCTTGGCCAGGTAAGCCTATATTGCCTGAGTGGCCATATAAGGAAGTACCTGCACTAGCATGGGTACCCCCTGTCTCATGGTCCACTAAGCAGTCCCTCACCCTTTGGGTATTAGAGGGTCTCCACCATAGGGAATCACTACCTTGGGTGTGTTTATGCAAAGTTAAAGGCTGGTTTGGATATGGAGTATTGAAGTGAGGCTCTACTAATTTAGGGCTTAGCTTCCTCCAATTATCTTCCACCATGTGTGCCTTTCTTTCTTTAACTGAGTTGCACTGTGCTCTCAGGGTCAACCTCTGGCTACCTAAAGCTGGAGGCTGGGTCCCTCTGTTTGGCTTGCTGGAGGGACAGTTCAGGTTTGGGCCCTTTGGGTCCCAGGTTTGGCTGTGCCCAACAGAATCCATCTGGGGGAGGTCCCTAACTGTTTTTAAGGGGGCTCCCTCAGGAGTTTTTAAAGTTTTCACCTTACTAGGGCTACTAGTTTTGGTGCACCTAATCTGTTGATGGGGGTGCTTTATTTGACAGGGGGCCCTCTGGGTCTCACTGTCCTTCTTGTCCTCTGCAGCCCTGGGCTGGCTAAGGCAAGGTAGAGAGGGGCAGGTTACCTGCTCCAGACTGGGTCCCACCTGAGAAGGTTCCACTGACATCAGAGGTTCTGTCAGGCTAGGCCCAACCACCTCTGGGGCAGTTCCTTCATCAGGGGTAAGATCAGTTCCCTGAGGAGGCTGATCCCGTCCTAAAGTCTGGTGAGGGGGAGATTTCTCTTCCTCCTCCATGCTCTCAGTTTGTGTGGAGTTATCCATCATTTCAGGTTTCACAACACACGTGTCAGTTTGAGTTTGGGCTGTGGCCATCACAGCCCCACCAACCTTTTCAGGAGGAGACTCAGTTTGGGTTTCTGCTGTTATCATAACAGCTTTGCTATTCTGTTCAGGAAGAGCTTTGGCTAAAGATGGGGCAGGGAGTATCTCCGCCCTACCAACCTTTTCAGGAAGGACATCTTGAATTGGGGCTGTAGCCATTACAGCCCCACTAACCTTTCCATTGGAATTTACCATTCTAGAATGGATTTCCTGTTCAACCCCAGCCCAGGCTGAGATTTCTAAATCATTACCCAGTAGACAGTCTACAGGCAAGTTTGGGGACACTGCCACTCTCTTTGGGCCAGTGACACCTCCCCAGCTGAGACTTACTACTGCCATGGGATGATTTGTTTGGATGCCATCAATGTTTATTACCTGGTATGTGGCACCAGGTAAAAGTTGCTTAGAGGGGACTATGCCATCAGCCACCATGGTGATGCTAGCCCCTGTGTCTCTAAAAGCTTCAACTCTTAAACCATTGATGATGGGTTCTTGTCTATACTTGCTCAAAGTATTTGGGCAAGCAGAGAAGTTGGCAAACCCCATGCCAGCCTCATAAACAAGATCATTGGGTGATGGGGACCTGGATAGGCCAGGGTCCACCTGATTTCCAAAAGTAAACCCACCCAGATTCCTGGGTGTGCTTCCACTTCCTGGGGGATTACTGCTGACAGTAACAGGAGGTGTTGAAGCTGGCTTTGGAGGTATATTTTCTTTATTGTTATTCTTGGGACAACAGTTGTCTGTTTTGTAATGCCCCACCTGTTTACAGGCATAACAATAAGGCTTTTTCTCAGTTGAAGAAGTGTCTTGGGACCCACCCCCATCCTTGGAGTTTTGGGGCCCTGGGGAAGTCTTTTCTTTATTGTTATCCCCACCCTTATCTTGAGGCTTGGTAGACTCCTTCTTCTGGTTACTGTCCTGATTCTTAGGCCTAATCCTGGTTCTGACCCATTTGTCTGCCTTCTTTCCCAATTCTTGGGGAGAGGTCAGATCAGAGTCTACCAGGTGCTGGTGTAAGAGCTGGTTCTGACAATTACTTAGGATCTGCTCCCTCATAATCAAATTATACAATCCTGTAAAGTCATGTACTTTGCTGCCATGTAGCCAACCCTCCAGAGCCTTAGTTGCACAATCAACAAAATCAGTCCAGTCCTGAGTCTGTGTCTTCTGGGTATCTCTGAACTTCAACCTGTACTGTTCAGTGGTTAAGCCAAACCCATCTATCAGAACACTCTTCAGGACTTTGTAATTGTTTGCATCCTCATGTCTAACAGTGAGGAGCTTATCTCTCCCTTTCTCTGAAAAGGAGTACCATAAGATTGCTGCCCACTGTTCCTCAGGAACCTGCTGTACCATGCAGGCTCTCTCAAGAGCAGTTATCCACTTGTGGATGTCATCCCCTTCCTTGTAGGGGGGCACAATCTTTGTCAGGTTTCTACTATCATAGGACCTGGGTTTCTCTTTAGGAATATTGCTGCCACCAGTGGCATCTAAGCCACACAATTTCTGCTCTCTTGCCAAGGCAAGTTTAGCTTGAGCTAAGGTAAGCTTAGCTTGACTCAGGGCTACCTCCTCTCTCTCTATCTGGAGTCTGACAGCCCTCATTCTAGCCCTATGCTCAGCTTTCTGAGAAGCACTCATGCCTCTCTCTGATTCTCTGGAGGCACTAGAAAGATGAGAGTCCCCTGAGGGAGATCTCACTCTTCTGTTGCCTGGGAGAATCACATGTTGGGTTCTGGGGAGGTGCTGGCCCTCTCCATTCCCCAGTAGGTCCAAGTTGGCCTGGCTAAGCCTACCAACTGGAACCTGGCTACCCTGATCCTGTACTTCTAAGTCCTCAACTTCTGAGTCCTCATCCAAGTCATCATCATCCTCCTCTTCAGGGGGATCAACTGCAGGGGGGTTCCCTCCAGTTCCTGTATCTAGGGAAGCTGCTTTTGCCTTCTCTAAGTCATCCTGTTCTAGGAGTTCTACCAGGATTAGGCAGGTGGGGCTTCTGCCCCTTTTTAACCCTCTTGCTTTGCACAAGACAATCAAGTCTCTGCGGGTTAGTTTGTCATATCCAAAAGTTGCCTTGGTAGGGTCAACTGTCACAGGACTAGACCCTGAGGCCTTTCCTGTGTCAGACATGGTTACTAGTGAGGTGTAAGTGGTGCACTTACCTACACTAAGTGTTTTCCTACTGGACCTTGCTAGTGAGTTGTAGTCAGGGGTGTGCTACTCCCTTCAACCTACAACTACTAAGTTCAGTAGAACTTAATATGCTAAGCTTTTGATTTTATATGTACCTAGAGGTACTTGATGTGATCTTTCAATTTGATATAAAGATTGCAATGGTAAAACAACAGCAAGCTCAAATCCGCACCGCTGCTCACCAATGTGAGAAGTTGGCCTGGTAGGGGATGTTTCCAATTCTGGAACCACCTACTACCTGACCAAACAATCCCCTTATGGTGTCTGGTTGTAAGTCAACCTTATTAGACAAGCTATCCTAGTGGTAGCATGGACTAAGCAGCCTAAAGGCTTAACTTAAGAGGTCGTGTTAAGCGAGCTGTTTTACCACATACAATCCTGTAATACCAAATGAAAGGACACCACACAAGTATATATTATAAAAATATATGTGTTTATTACTAAAAACAATCCCCAGTATTCTTTATGAATAAAGGGGCACAAGCGTTAAATCAAAAGCACTGTTTAAACATACAAAGTTGCACAATTATGGATGAGGGCAGGGGGCCACTCAAACCATATACTAAACAAGTGGTATAAGAGAGGCCACTCGAACAGTGGTTAGGCCTAGGGCCTAGGGAATCGCTGGGAGCAGTCAGGACAAGCAATGCTGAAGTCGGGAATGGCCCTCGGGATTCGGGAGATGTGCGGAAAGCGCACGCATGCACCAATGTTAACCAATGGTGCGTAAAAGTCAAATAGTTAAAGTTTAAGGACACTTCCGCTGAACCTAGAGGAACAAAACTTAACACACAGACCCTAGAGGTGTGCACCAGTGTGGGAACACCGGCGGAGCAAAGTTACCTCACCCACAGGAAGTGGGTGCACAGGGTCGAAGTGGCGTCGGGTTTTGACACGCAGGCTCTTGGTGCTTGAAGCTGAAAGGGCTGCAGGCAGGGTGAAGACGAAGTGTCCGGTGGAGTCCAAGGGTGGACTCAAGTTGTAGAGTACCTGAAAGCAGAGGGGACAGAGTCTGGGTCACTCAGCAGTGACCAGGGTGGAACCAGGACGGAACCAGGCAATGTCGGGCGCAATCAGGTGGTCGTCGAGGCGCTTCTCTTCGCTGTCACGTGGGCTCTGGGGCATCTGCGACGTCCAGGAGCAGGTCACGATCTGTCCCACGCAGGCTCTCACCGTCGGTGCAGTCGGCTTCCGGTTTGGAGCAAACAAGCCTTGGTAAGAGCAATCCACGCGGGAATGGAAGATGGCGTCTCACTCGGACCAGGAAGGTCAGAGTCGGGGCTCCCTTTCAGGGGAGCTGGTGTGGATCTGGAGCAACCAGAATCACGAGTCTTCTTTTGTAGTTCGTCGGCACAGGGACCACAAGCCAGCTGGCAAGTGACCGGGCCAACGCGTTGAGCCAAATCGTGCCAAAGGGCCCCACGCAGCACTCGTCGAGTGTGGAGGGCTGAACTTCGGCTCAGGAGTAGCTCAGGGTGGGGGCTTCTCAAACCCCGGTGTACAGCTTCGAGGGTCACTCGTGGGCTGCACGGTCAGCGTCTCGTGGTCACTTCAAGATGGCGTGCCCCACGCTTCCGGTCGCCTCCACGGGTCTCAGCTTTGCAGGGACTGTGGATCGGGCTGTTAGAAGCTGGGCAGGCTTGATCTCGTCGATCTCAGTCGCTCGAGTTCCGGCGGGAACTGCAACCAAGTAGACGTCGAGGGCTGGATGGTGCCTGCTGCTGCAGGGTGGTCACTCCTTGACCACAAGGGAGATTCTTCGGGCTTCCACGTTGAGATGGAGGGCGAAGGGTCCAGAATATCGTTTCAAATGTTTCTTCCAGGAAATCTGATGTGCATTGGCACTGCTCCCACTCTTATTCGAATCTGGTGGGCGTGATTACCTGCTAGGTCCCCTCCTATGGGTGGGACCCAGGAAGTGGGTGGATACACCCCCTTCCTTTGATCCAGGCCGCCCTGGCACGAGGGCTGGAGTGCCCCAGAACCGGTTTGGCCGGATTATGCAAGGGGCAGCCTTGTGCGCCCCAGGCAGTGTCTGGTTTCTTTCAAACCTCCCTGCTACAATACACTATCTCCTGTCTGGAGGGCGGTGACACCCTCCTGTGACAGGAAACCCTTTGTCCAGGACCCCCTTGACTGGGTTTCGGTCAGCTCCAGGGGTCCAGACATTTGTCTGTGGCAGAGGCATCCATTTTGTGGATCTTAAGGCCTTTGGAGAAATCAACCGCATTAAAGTGAAGTAACATGTCTTACCCCTCTAGAGGGGTGGAATGCCATCCCCGTCGCCAGAACTGGCGAGGGGATGGTATTCCAAAGCGTATGACACCTTACACGACATGTTTTGATAAAGCCAAACCAGAGTTGCTAAATAACCGCGAGGATTATAAGGCACTTAATAGTATATGGTATGGCATTATCCTGAAACAGCTTAGGGATTTGTTCCCGACGGCTGCAGACAGGCTCAGCTCATGCTAGAGCTCCATCTCACATAAAAAACCATGCACCCAGCCTCCAGGATTGGTGAGGCCTGTCTATAGGAGTGGCTCACAGGTTTACATGTGTCCAGATATAGGTTTAGACATAGGTATACTATATCTAAGCAAGGGGTGTGTACACCACCTTACCCCAGCTGAGTGATCAGCCAGTTGTGTCAATTTAAGAACCAGCCAGGGGTGGCAAAAGATATGCTGCAGCCCCTGGTAGGCCTTAGTGGCTCCTGTGCCCTGTGCACCTATAGTGCATTCTACAGGGGCTGACAAGGAGTCCATTTCCAATTGGTATGTGCCTATAGCACATGGAATCCATTTTACAGAGAGAGCAGATGGCCTGGGGCCCTGATTAGCAGGGAACCAGGTCAACTAAGTCAAAAAAACCAGCTAAACACAGGCAAAAAAATCTGGGGTAACCATAGTCAGGTAGCCACCTTCCTACATCAGACCAGCAAGGTCAGAGCGGGTACTCCTTTCTACAGGAGTGAGGGCAGGTCTGGAGCAACCAGACCCACAGTGTAAATCGTAGGTTTCGTCGCCAAGATGGCCGCTGACCACGTGACAAGCGGCCGGGATGGCGAGTCGAGTGGCACAAAGCAAAAGGGCCCCACGCAGATCGTGGAGATGCTGGAGGGCTGATCTTTGGTGCAAATGCTGCTCGATTGTGGGGCTTCTCAAACCCCAAAGCACAGAGTCGAGGGTGCCTCGGGTGCTGCGCAGTCAGCGTCTCGGGGGTCTTTCAAGATGTCCGCTCCCACGTCTCTCGGTGCCTCCACGGGTCCCTTCTTTGCAGGGACTGTGGATCGGGCTGGGAGAAGTCTGGGAAGCTGGGTCTTGTCAGGCTCTGCACTCGGGCTCCGGCGGGAGGCGGCGGCAAAGCAGACGTCGAGGTGCTGGGTGGTGCCTGTGTTCACAGGGTGGCCCCTCCTAGGCCACAAGGGAGATGCTCTTCAGTCTTCTGTTCATCAGAATGTCGAAGTCCAGTCGTCTTCTTAGTTTAAAGGTGATTTCAGGATGATCTGCTGTGCTAGGGCACTGCTCCCACTCTTATTCCAATCTGAGGGGTGGATCTCCTGCTAGGTCCCTCCCTATGGGTGGGACCAGGAAGGGAGGTGGTTACACCCCCTTTCCTTTGTCCAGGTCTCACTGGAGCTGGGGCTGGGCTGCCCCAGAACCGGTTTGACCGGATTATGCAAGGGGAAGCCTTGTGCTCCCCAGGCACTGTCTGGTTTCTTTCAAACCTCCCTGCTACAATACACTATCTCCTGTCTGGAGGGCGGTGACACCCTCCTGTGACAGGAAACCCTTTGTCCAGGACCCATTTGGTCGAGTTTCAGTCAACTGCAGGGGTCCAGACATTTGTCTGTGGCAGAGGCATCCATTTTGTGGATCTTAAGGTCTTTGGAGAAATCAACCGCATTAAAGCAAAGTAACATGTCTTACCCCTCTAGAGGGGTGGAATGCCATCCCCGTCGCCAGAACTGGCGAGGGGATGGTATTCCAAAGCGTATGACACCTTACACGACATGTTTTGATAAAGCCAAACCAAAGTTGCTAAATAACCGCGAGGATTATAAGGCACTTAATAGTATATGGTATGGCATTATCCTGAAACAGCTTAGGGATTTGTTCCCGATGGCTGCAGACAGGCTCAGCTCATGCTAGAGCTCCATCTCACATAAAACCACGCACTCAGCCTCCAGGATTGATGAGGCCTGACTATAGGAGTGGCTCACAGGTTTACATGTGTCCAGATATAGGTTTAGACATAGGTATACTATATCTAAGCAAGGGGTGTGTACACCACCTTACCCCAGCTGAGTGATCAGCCAGTTGTGTCAATTTAAGAACCAGCCAGGGGTGGCAAAAGATATGATGCAGCCCCTGGTAGGCCTTAGTGGCTCCTATGCCCTGTGCACCTATAGTGCATTCTACAGGGGCTGACAAGGAGTCCATTTCCAATTGTGGTATGTACCTAGGGTACATGAAATCCATTTTACAGAGAGAGCAGATGGCCTGGGGCCCTGATTAGCAGGGAACCAGGTCAACTAAGTCAAAAAAACCAGCTAAACACAGGCAAAAAATCCGGGGTAACCATAGTCAGGTAGCCACCTTCCTACAGCCACTCCTATAGACAGGCCTCACCAATCCTGGAGGCTGGGTGCATGGTTTTTATGTGAGATGGAGCTCTAGCATGAGCTGAGCCTGTCTGCAGCCGTCGGGAACAAATCCCTAAGCTGTTTCAGGATAATGCCATACCATATACTATTAAGTGCCTTATAATCCTCGCGGTTATTTAGCAACTCTGGTTTGGCTTTATCAAAACATGTCGTGTAAGGTGTCATACGCTTTGGAATACCATCCCCTCGCCAGTTCTGGCGACGGGGATGGCATTCCACCCCTCTAGAGGGGTAAGACATGTTACTTCACTTTAATGCGGTTGATTTCTCCAAAGGCCTTAAGATCCACAAAATGGATGCCTCTGCCACAGACAAATGTCTGGACCCCTGGAGCTGACCGAAACCCAGTCAAGGGGGTCCTGGACAAAGGGTTTCCTGTCACAGGAGGGTGTCACCGCCCTCCAGACAGGAGATAGTGTATTGTAGCAGGGAGGTTTGAAAGAAACCAGACACTGCCTGGGGCGCACAAGGCTGCCCCTTGCATAATCCGGCCAAACCGGTTCTGGGGCACTCCAGCCCTCGTGCCAGGGCGGCCTGGATCAAAGGAAGGGGGTGTATCCACCCACTTCCTGGGTCCCACCCATAGGAGGGGACCTAGCAGGTAATCACGCCCACCAGATTCGAATAAGAGTGGGAGCAGTGCCAATGCACATCAGATTTCCTGGAAGAAACATTTGAAACGATATTCTGGACCCTTCGCCCTCCATCTCAACGTGGAAGCCCGAAGAATCTCCCTTGTGGTCAAGGAGTGACCACCCTGCAGCAGCAGGCACCATCCAGCCCTCGACGTCTACTTAGTTGCAGTTCCCGCCGGAACTCGAGCGACTGAGATCGACGAGATCAAACCTGCCCAGCTTCTAACAGCCCGATCCACAGTCCCTGCAAAGCTGAGACCCGTGGAGGCGACCGGAAGCGTGGGGCACGCCATCTTGAAGTGACCACGAGACGCTGACCGTGCAGCCCACGAGTGACCCTCGAAGCTGTACACCGGGGTTTGAGAAGCCCCCACCCTGAGCTACTCCTGAGCCGAAGTTCAGCCCTCCACACTCGACGAGTGCTGCGTGGGGCCCTTTGGCACGATTTGGCTCAACGCGTTGGCCCGGTCACTTGCCAGCTGGCTTGTGGTCCCTGTGCCGACGAACTACAAAAGAAGACTCGTGATTCTGGTTGCTCCAGATCCACACCAGCTCCCCTGAAAGGGAGCCCCGACTCTGACCTTCCTGGTCCGAGTGAGACGCCATCTTCCAATCCCGCGTGGATTGCTCTTACCAAGGCTTGTTTGCTCCAAACCGGAAGCCGACTGCACCGACGGTGAGAGCCTGCGTGGGACAGATCGTGACCTGCTCCTGGACGTCGCAGATGCCCCAGAGCCCACGTGACAGCGAAGAGAAGCGCCTCGACGACCACCTGATTGCGCCCGACATTGCCTGGTTCCGTCCTGGTTCCACCCTGGTCACTGCTGAGTGACCCAGACTCTGTCCCCTCTGCTTTCAGGTACTCTACAACTTGAGTCCACTCTTGGACTCCACCGGACACTTCGTCTTCACCCTGCCTGCAGCCCTTTCAGCTTCAAGCACCAAGAGCCTGCGTGTCAAAACCCGACGCCACTTCGACCCTGTGCACCCACTTCCTGTGGGTGAGGTAACTTTGCTCCGCCGGTGTTCCCACACTGGTGCACACCTCTAGGGTCTGTGTGTTAAGTTTTGTTCCTCTAGGTTCAGCGGAAGTGTCCTTAAACTTTAACTATTTGACTTTTACGCACCATTGGTTAACATTGGTGCATGCGTGCGCTTTCCGCACATCTCCCGAATCCCGAGGGCCATTCCCGACTTCAGCATTGCTTGTCCTGACTGCTCCCAGCGATTCCCTAGGCCCTAGGCCTAAGCACTGTTCGAGTGGCCTCTCTTATACCACTTGTTTAGTATATGGTTTGAGTGGCCCCCCGCCCTCATCCATAATTGTGCAACTTGTATGTTTAAACAGTGCTTTTGATTTAACGCTTGTGCCCCTTTATTCATAAAGAATACTGGGGATTGTTTTTAGTAATAAACACATATATTTTTATAATATATACTTGTGTGGTGTCCTTTCATTTGGTATTACAGGATTGTATGTGGTAAAACAGCTCGCTTAACACGACCTCTTAAGTTAAGCCTTTAGGCTGCTTAGTCCATGCTACCCCTAGGATAGCTTGTCTAATAAGGTTGACTTACAACCAGACACCATAAGGGGATTGTTTGGTCAGGTAGTAGGTGGTTCCAGAATTGGAAACATCCCCTACCAGGCCAACTTCTCACATTGGTGGCAGCGGTGGGATTTGAGCTTGCTGTTGTTTTACCATTGCAATCTTTATATCAAATTGAAAGATCACATCAAGTACCTCTAGGTACATATAAAATCAAAAGCTTAGCATATTAAGTTCTACTGAACTTAGTAGTTGTAGGTTGAAGGGAGTAGCACAACCCTGACTACAACTCACTAGCAAGGTCCAGTAGGAAAACACTTAGTGTAGGTAAGTGCACCACTTACACCTCACTAGTAACCATGTCTGACACAGGAAAAGCCTCAGGGTCTGCTCCTGTGACAGTTGACCCTACCCAGGCAACTTTTGGATATGACAAACTAACCCGCAGAGACTTGATTGCCTTGTGCAAAGCAAGAGGGTTAAAAAGGGGCAGAAGCCCCACCTGCCTAATCCTGGTAGAAATCCTAGAACAGGATGACTTAGAGAAGGCAAAAGCAGCTTCCCTAGATACAGGAACTGGAGGGAACCCCCCTGTAGTTGATCCCCCTGAAGAGGAGGATGATGATGACTTGGATGAGGACTCAGATGGTGGGGACTCACAAGTACAGGATCAGGGTAGCCAGGTTCCAGTTGGTAGGCTTAGCCAGGCCAACTTGGACCTACTGGGGAATGGAGAGGGCCAGCACCTCCCCAGAACCCAACATGTGATTCTCCCAGGCAACAGAAGAGTGAGATCTCCCTCAGGGGACTCTCATCTTTCTAGTGCCTCCAGAGAATCAGAGAGGCATGAGTGCTTCTCAGAAAGCTGAGCATAGGGCTAGAATGAGGGCTGTCAGACTCCAGATAGAGAGAGAGGAGGTAGCCCTGAGTCAAGCTAAGCTTACCTTAGCTCAAGCTAAACTTGCCTTGGCAAGAGAGCAGAAATTAAGTGGCTTAGATGTCACTGGTGGCAGCAATTTTCCAAGAGAAAAAGACAGGGCCTATGATAATAGAAACCTGACCAAAATTGTGCCCCCCTTTAAAGAAGGGGATGACATCCACAAATGGATGACTGCTCTTGAGAGAGCCTGCATGGTACAGCAGGTTCCTGAGAATCAGTGGGCTGCAATTTTGTGGTACTCCTTTTCTGAGAAAGGGAGGGACAGGCTCCTCACAGTTAGACCTGAGGATGCCAAAAACTACTCTGTTTTGAAGAGTGCTCTCATTGAAGGGTATGGCCTAACCACTGAGCAATACAGGTTGTTGTTCAGAGACACCCAGAAAGCACAGACTCAAGACTGGACTGATTTTGTGGAGTGTGCCACTAAGGCTTTGGAGGGTTGGTTGCAGGGAAGTAAAGTTTCAGACTATACAGGATTGTACAATCTTATGATGAGAGAACAGATCCTTAATAACTGTACAAACCAGCTGTTGCATCAATACCTTATTGACTCTGATCTGACCTCTCCCCAAGAATTGGGAAAGAAGGCAGACAAATGGGTCAGAACAAGGATTAAGCAGAAACCCCAGAACCAAGGTGGTGACCAGAAGAAAACAGACCAGAAGGGTGGTAATCAGAATCAGAAAGATAAAGAAAAAGACCAGAAGTCTTCAGGCCCCCAAACTAATAGTAAGGAGGGTGGTTCCCAAAATGGTAACAAGAAGAAAAAGAACAAAGGTCCAAAGACACCTTGGTGTAATACCTGCAAATCAGTTTCACACTGGGGCAGTGAGTGCACCAAGGCAAATCCAGTTCCCACCACTACAGCTCCTAAAGCAACTGCAACCCCAAGTACAGTAAGCAGTGGTGGAACACAGTCCAAGGGTGTAGCTGGGTTGACCCTGGGTATTGAAGTAGGATCTGGCCTAGTCAGAGTCCCTACACAGGCAGTTCTCCTGTATGATGTGGACATTGAGTTGCCCACTGCAGTAAGCCCCACTAACCTGGGCAAATACAGGCAGACTCCCTTAATAAATGAGAAACTGGCTCAAGCTTACAGGGACACATGTGCTAGTGTCACCATGGTGACCCCTGGCTTTGTGGACCCTGGACAGATTGTACTAGGAGAGAGCTACCTAGTAACCAATGCAAGCAACTCCACTACCTCCCATAGTGTGGCAGTTGTGAACTTCTCCTGGGGAGGGGTTGATGGCCTAAAGAAAGTTGTGGTGAGTGCAGACCTACCAGTAGACTGTCTGTTAGGCAATGACCTTGAAAGCTCAGCATGGTCAGAAGTGGAGTACAGGACTCATGCAGAAATGCTAGGGATTTCAGAGCATGTCCTTGCCATGACAAGGGCTCAGGCTAAGAAGTGCCTTCCTGAACCAGTGGTGGATCTTGAGACAATAGACCAGCCACAACCCAAGAGAAGGAGCAAGAGAGGAAAGGCCTCGCCTTCCACCTTGCCCCAGGTTGAGGATCAGCTTTCAGAGGAAACTGATTCTGCAGCCCAAGAGGAGACTGTCTCTGAGGAGCTTGAACCTGACCAGGTTGAGTTTCTGGGGACAGGGGGACCCTCAAGGGCAGACCTGAGGCAGGCTCAATTAGATTGCCCTTCCCTTGAACCCCTCAGACAGCAGGCTGCTGCTGAGGCTGCTGGGGATGCCCAAGGTACCCATACTGTGTATTGGGATGAGGGACTCCTTTACTCAGAGGCTAGAGCCCCCAAGCCTGGCATGACCAGGAGGTTGGTGATACCTCTGCAGTTTAGGGGATTCCTCCTTACCTTGGCCCATGATATTCCCCTTGCAGGACACTTAGGCCAGAACAAGACGTGGGACAGGCTTGTTCCACACTTTCACTGGCCTCACATGTCAGAGGATGTCAAGGAGTTTTGTCGCTCCTGTGTCACTTGCCAAGCCAGTGGTAAGTCAGGTGGCACAACAAAGGCCCCCCTAATACCACTACCTGTGGTGGGGGTCCCCTTTGAGAGAGTTGGAATTGATATTGTGGGTCCAATGGACCCCCAAACAGCATCTGGGAACAGATTCATACTGGTGGTAGTGGATCATGCCACCAGGTACCCAGAGGCTATTCCCCTAAGGACCACCACAGCACCTGTGGTGGCAAAAGCCCTCATTGCAGTTTTCTCAAGAGTGGGCTTTCCTAAGGAGGTACTATCAGATAGAGGGACAAATTTTATGTCCAGCTATCTAAAAGCAATGTGGAAGGAATGTGGAGTAAACTATAAGTTTACCACCCCATATCATCCACAATGCAATGGGCTTGTGGAGAGATTTAACAAGACCCTTAAAGGCATGATAAAAGGATTACCAGAGAAGCTCAGGCGGAAATGGGACATTCTTTTACCCTGCTGTAGGAGAGTAGGGTCTGCTATCCTATGGTCACCCCAAATTTTTGCTTTTTGCTTCACTGGTTTTCGACTACTGAGGCTGTGGGCCTGCTGATCAGACCCCCAGCCTGCTGTTCTCTCACTAAATTAATGACACATGTGCTATAGGCACATACCAATTGGAAATGGACTCCTTGTCAGCCCCTGTAGAATGCACTATAGGTGCACAGGGCACAGGAGCCACTAAGGCCTACCAGGGGCTGCAGCATATCTTTTGCCACCCCTGGCTGGTTCTTAAATTGACACAACTGGCTGATCACTCAGCTGGGGTAAGGTGGTGTACACACCCCTTGCTTAGATATAGTATACCTATGTCTAAACCTATATCTGGACACATGTAAACCTGTGAGCCACTCCTATAGACAGGCCTCACCAATCCTGGAGGCTGGGTGCTTGGTTTTTATGTGAGATGGAGCTCTAGCATGAGCTGAGCCTGTCTGCAGCCGTCGGGAACAAATCCCTAAGCTGTTTCAGGATAATGCCATACCATATACTATTAAGTGCCTTATAATCCTCGCGGTTATTTAGCAACTCTGGTTTGGCTTTATCAAAACATGTCGTGTAAGGTGTCATACGCTTTGGAATACCATCCCCTCGCCAGTTCTGGCGACGGGGATGGCATTCCACCCCTCTAGAGGGGTAAGACATGTTACTTCACTTTAATGCGGTTGATTTCTCCAAAGGCCTTAAGATCCACAAAATGGATGCCTCTGCCACAGACAAATGTCTGGACCCCTGGAGCTGACCGAAACCCAGTCAAGGGGGTCCTGGACAAAGGGTTTCCTGTCACAGGAGGGTGTCACCGCCCTCCAGACAGGAGATAGTGTATTGTAGCAGGGAGGTTTGAAAGAAACCAGACACTGCCTGGGGCGCACAAGGCTGCCCCTTGCATAATCCGGCCAAACCGGTTCTGGGGCACTCCAGCCCTCGTGCCAGGGCGGCCTGGATCAAAGGAAGGGGGTGTATCCACCCACTTCCTGGGTCCCACCCATAGGAGGGGACCTAGCAGGTAATCACGCCCACCAGATTCGAATAAGAGTGGGAGCAGTGCCAATGCACATCAGATTTCCTGGAAGAAACATTTGAAACGATATTCTGGACCCTTCGCCCTCCATCTCAACGTGGAAGCCCGAAGAATCTCCCTTGTGGTCAAGGAGTGACCACCCTGCAGCAGCAGGCACCATCCAGCCCTCGACGTCTACTTAGTTGCAGTTCCCGCCGGAACTCGAGCGACTGAGATCGACGAGATCAAGCCTGCCCAGCTTCTAACAGCCCGATCCACAGTCCCTGCAAAGCTGAGACCCGTGGAGGCGACCGGAAGCGTGGGGCACGCCATCTTGAAGTGACCACGAGACGCTGACCGTGCAGCCCACGAGTGACCCTCGAAGCTGTACACCGGGGTTTGAGAAGCCCCCACCCTGAGCTACTCCTGAGCCGAAGTTCAGCCCTCCACACTCGACGAGTGCTGCGTGGGGCCCTTTGGCACGATTTGGCTCAACGCGTTGGCCCGGTCACTTGCCAGCTGGCTTGTGGTCCCTGTGCCGACGAACTACAAAAGAAGACTCGTGATTCTGGTTGCTCCAGATCCACACCAGCTCCCCTGAAAGGGAGCCCCGACTCTGACCTTCCTGGTCCGAGTAAGACGCCATCTTCCAATCCCGCGTGGATTGCTCTTACCAAGGCTTGTTTGCTCCAAACCGGAAGCCGACTGCACCGACGGTGAGAGCCTGCGTGGGACAGATCGTGACCTGCTCCTGGACGTCGCAGATGCCCCAGAGCCCACGTGACAGCGAAGAGAAGCGCCTCGACGACCACCTGATTGCGCCCGACATTGCCTGGTTCCGTCCTGGTTCCACCCTGGTCACTGCTGAGTGACCCAGACTCTGTCCCCTCTGCTTTCAGGTACTCTACAACTTGAGTCCACCCTTGGACTCCACCGGACACTTCGTCTTCACCCTGCCTGCAGCCCTTTCAGCTTCAAGCACCAAGAGCCTGCGTGTCAAAACCCGACGCCACTTCGACCCTGTGCACCCACTTCCTGTGGGTGAGGTAACTTTGCTCCGCCGGTGTTCCCACACTGGTGCACACCTCTAGGGTCTGTGTGTTAAGTTTTGTTCCTCTAGGTTCAGCGGAAGTGTCCTTAAACTTTAACTATTTGACTTTTACGCACCATTGGTTAACATTGGTGCATGCGTGCGCTTTCCGCACATCTCCCGAATCCCGAGGGCCATTCCCGACTTCAGCATTGCTTGTCCTGACTGCTCCCAGCGATTCCCTAGGCCCTAGGCCTAACCACTGTTCGAGTGGCCTCTCTTATACCACTTGTTTAGTATATGGTTTGAGTGGCCCCCTGCCCTCATCCATAATTGTGCAACTTTGTATGTTTAAACAGTGCTTTTGATTTAACGCTTGTGCCCCTTTATTCATAAAGAATACTGGGGATTGTTTTTAGTAATAAACACATATATTTTTATAATATATACTTGTGTGGTGTCCTTTCATTTGGTATTACAGGATTGTATGTGGTAAAACAGCTCGCTTAACACGACCTCTTAAGTTAAGCCTTTAGGCTGCTTAGTCCATGCTACCACTAGGATAGCTTGTCTAATAAGGTTGACTTACAACCAGACACCATAAGGGGATTGTTTGGTCAGGTAGTAGGTGGTTCCAGAATTGGAAACATCCCCTACCAGGCCAACTTCTCACATTGGTGAGCAGCGGTGCGGATTTGAGCTTGCTGTTGTTTTACCATTGCAATCTTTATATCAAATTGAAAGATCACATCAAGTACCTCTAGGTACATATAAAATCAAAAGCTTAGCATATTAAGTTCTACTGAACTTAGTAGTTGTAGGTTGAAGGGAGTAGCACACCCCTGACTACAACTCACTAGCAAGGTCCAGTAGGAAAACACTTAGTGTAGGTAAGTGCACCACTTACACCTCACTAGTAACCATGTCCGACACAGGAAAGGCCTCAGGGTCTAGTCCTGTGACAGTTGACCCTACCCAGGCAACTTCTGGATATGACAAACTAACCCGCAGAGACTTGATTGTCTTGTGCAAAGCAAGAGGGTTAAAAAGGGGCAGAAGCCCCACCTGCCTAATCCTGGTAGAACTCCTAGAACAGGATGACTTAGAGAAGGCAAAAGCAGCTTCCCTAGATACAGGAACTGAAGGGAACCCCCCTGCAGTTGATCCCCCTGAAGAGGAGGATGATGATGACTTGGATGAGGACTCAGAAGTTGAGGACTTAGAAGTACAGGATCAGGGTAGCCAGGTTCCAGTTGGTAGGCTTAGCCAGGCCAACTTGGACCTACTGGGGAATGGAGAGGGCCAGCACCTCCCCAGAACCCAACAAGTGATTCTCCCAGGCAACAGAAGAGTGAGATCTCCCTCAGGGGACTCTCATCTTTCTAGTGCCTCCAGAGAATCAGAGAGAGGCATGAGTGCTTCTCAGAAAGCTGAGCATAGGGCTAGAATGAGGGCTGTCAGACTCCAGATAGAGAGAGAGGAGGTAGCCCTGAGTCAAGCTAAGCTTACCTTAGCTCAAGCTAAACTTGCCTTGGCAAGAGAGCAGAAATTAAGTGGCTTAGATGTCACTGGTGGCAGCAATTTTCCAAGAGAAAAAGACAGGGCCTATGATAATAGAAACCTGACCAAAATTGTGCCCCCCTTTAAAGAAGGGGATGACATCCACAAATGGATGACTGCTCTTGAGAGAGCCTGCATGGTACAGCAGGTTCCTGAGAACCAGTGGGCTGCAATTTTGTGGTACTCCTTTTCTGAGAAAGGGAGAGACAGGCTCCTCACAGTTAGACCTGAGGATGCCAAAAACTACTCTGTTTTGAAGAGTGCTCTCATTGAAGGGTATGGCCTAACCACTGAGCAATACAGGTTGTTGTTCAGAGACACCCAGAAAGCACAGACTCAAGACTGGACTGATTTTGTGGAGTGTGCCACTAAGGCTTTGGAAGGTTGGTTACAGGGAAGTAAAGTTTCAGACTATACAGGATTGTACAATCTTATGATGAGAGAACAGATCCTTAATAACTGTACAAACCAGCTGTTGCATCAATACCTTATTGACTCTGATCTGACCTCTCCCCAAGAATTGGGAAAGAAGGCAGACAAATGGGTCAGAACAAGGATTAAGCAGAAACCCCAGAACCAAGGTGGTGACCAGAAGAAAACAGACCAGAAGGGTGGTAATCAGAATCAGAAAGATAAAGAAAAAGACCAGAAGTCTTCAGGCCCCCAAACTAATAGTAAGGAGGGTGGTTCCCAAAATGGTAACAAGAAGAAGAAGAACAAAGGTCCAAAGACACCTTGGTGTAATACCTGCAAATCAGTTTCACACTGGGGCAGTGAGTGCACCAAGGCAAATCCAGTTCCCACCACTACAGCTCCTAAAGCAACTGCAACCCCAAGTACAGTAAGCAGTGGTGGAACACAGTCCAAGGGTGTAGCTGGGTTGACCCTGGGTATTGAAGTAGGATCTGGCCTAGTCAGAGTCCCTACACAGGCAGTTCTCCTGTATGATGTGGACATTGAGTTGCCCACTGCAGTAAGCCCCACTAACCTGGGCAAATACAGGCAGACTCCCTTAATAAATGAGAAACTGGCTCAAGCTTACAGGGACACATGTGCTAGTGTCACCATGGTGACCCCTGGCTTTGTGGACCCTGGACAGATTGTACTAGGAGAGAGCTACCTAGTAACCAATGCAAGCAACTCCACTACCTCCCATAGTGTGGCAGTTGTGAACTTCTCCTGGGGAGGGGTTGATGGCCTAAAGAAAGTTGTGGTGAGTGCAGACCTACCAGTAGACTGTCTGTTAGGCAATGACCTTGAAAGCTCAGCATGGTCAGAAGTGGAGTACAGGACTCATGCAGAAATGCTAGGGATTTCAGAGCATGTCCTTGCCATGACAAGGGCTCAGGCTAAGAAGTGCCTTCCTGAACCAGTGGTGGATCTTGAGACAATAGACCAGC
Source organism: Lissotriton helveticus (assembly GCF_964261635.1). Classification (NCBI taxonomy): domain Eukaryota; kingdom Metazoa; phylum Chordata; class Amphibia; order Caudata; family Salamandridae; genus Lissotriton; species Lissotriton helveticus. The sequence continues at coordinate 854,400 of NW_027612067.1, forward strand.
CACAACCCAAGAGAAGGAGCAAGAGAGGAAAGGCCTCGCCTTCCACCTTGCCCCAGGTTGAGGATCAGGTTTCAGAGGAAACTGATTCTGCAGTCCAAGAGGAGACTGTCTCTGAGGAGCTTGAACCTGACCAGGTTGAGTTTCTGGGGACAGGGGGACCCTCAAGGGCAGACCTGAGGCAGGCTCAATTAGATTGCCCTTCCCTTGAACCCCTCAGACAGCAGGCTGCTGCTGAGGCTGCTGGGGATGCCCAAGGTACCCATACTGTGTATTGGGATGAGGGACTCCTTTACTCAGAGGCTAGAGCCCCCAAGCCTGGCATGACCAGGAGGTTGGTGATACCTCTGCAGTTTAGGGGATTCCTCCTTACCTTGGCCCATGATATTCCCCTTGCAGGACACTTAGGCCAGAACAAGACGTGGGACAGGCTTGTTCCACACTTTCACTGGCCTCACATGTCAGAGGATGTCAAGGAGTTTTGTCGCTCCTGTGTCACTTGCCAAGCCAGTGGTAAGTCAGGTGGCACAACAAAGGCCCCCCTAATACCACTACCTGTGGTGGGGGTCCCCTTTGAGAGAGTTGGAATTGATATTGTGGGTCCAATGGACCCCCAAACAGCATCTGGGAACAGATTCATACTGGTGGTAGTGGATCATGCCACCAGGTACCCAGAGGCTATTCCCCTAAGGACCACCACAGCACCTGTGGTGGCAAAAGCCCTCATTGCAGTTTTCTCAAGAGTGGGCTTTCCTAAGGAGGTACTATCAGATAGAGGGACAAATTTTATGTCCAGCTATCTAAAAGCAATGTGGAAGGAATGTGGAGTAAACTATAAGTTTACCACCCCATATCATCCACAATGCAATGGGCTTGTGGAGAGATTTAACAAGACCCTTAAAGGCATGATAAAAGGATTACCAGAGAAGCTCAGGCGGAAATGGGACATTCTTTTACCCTGCCTGCTCTTTGCTTACAGAGAGGTCCCACAGAAGGGGGTTGGCTACAGCCCTTTTGAACTTTTGTTTGGCCACCCTGTGAGAGGTCCATTGTGTTTGGTGAAGGAAGGATGGGAGTTACCTCTCAAAAAGCCCAAACTAGACATAGTGGACTATGTACTTGGTCTCCGCTCCAGGATGGCTGAGTACATGGAAAGAGCATCCAAAAACCTGGAGGCCAGCCAAGAATTGCAGAAAGCTTGGCATGACCAAAAGGCTGTACTGGTAGAGTTCCAACCAGGACAGAAGGTATGGGTACTGGAGCCAGTGGCTCCAGCAGCACTCCAAGACAAATGGAGTGGACCCTATCCTATTATTGAGAAGAAAGGGGAAGTCACCTACTTGGTAGACTTTGGAACACCCAGGAGCCCCCACAGGGTAATCCATGTGAATCGCTTGAAAGCATTTGTAGACAGGGAGGACATGAGCTTGCTCATGGCCACAGATGGGGAACAGGAGGAAGAGAGTGACCCTCTCCCAGACCTGCTTTCCCAGAACCCTGATGATGGTTCAGTTGATGGAGTAGCCTTGGCAGGCAGCCTCACTGACCAGCAACAGAGGGACTGCAGACAAGTTTTGCAGGCTCACAGGCAAATGTTTTCACTCACACCCAGCCAAACTGACTGGTGTACCCATGTTGTGGACACTGGTGACAGTCTGCCTGTCAAGAATAAGATCTACAGGCAACCTGATCATGTCAGGGATTGCATCAAGGCTGAGGTGCAAAAGATGTTGGAGCTTGGAGTGATTGAGCCATCAGAGAGCCCATGGGCCAGCCCAGTAGTCCTGGTGCCAAAACCTCATACCCAAGATGGTAAGAGAGAAATGAGGTTTTGCGTGGATTACAGGGGTCTCAATGCTGTCACTAGGACAGATGCTCACCCCATTCCAAGAGCAGATGAGCTCATTGACAGATTGGCTTCTGCCAAGTTTCTGAGCACATTTGACCTGACAGCTGGCTACTGGCAAATCAGACTAGCTGAGGAGTCAAAGGCCAAGACAGCATTCTCTACTCCTAGTGGGCATTATCAGTTTGTGGTAATGCCCTTTGGTTTGAAGAATGCACCTGCCACTTTTCAAAGGTTGGTGAACCAAGTCCTTACTGGGTTGGATGACTTTTGTGCAGCTTATCTGGATGATATTGCTGTCTTTAGCTCCACCTGGGAGGATCACCTGATCCACCTGAAGAAAGTTTTGGAGGCCCTGCAAAAGGCAGGCCTAACTATCAAGGCCACAAAGTGCCAGATAGGGCAGAGTAAGGTTGTATACCTGGGCCACCTAGTAGGTGGAGGCCAGGTTCAGCCACTGGAAAGCAAAATCCAGGCCATACAGGACTGGGCTCCTCCAGTTACCCAGACACAAGTCAGAGCCTTCTTGGGCCTGACTGGGTATTACAGAAAGTTTGTGAAAAACTATGGGTCTATAGTGACACCATTAAATGACTTGACATCCAAGAAGATGCCAAAAAAGGTTCAGTGGACAGTTAGCTGTCAGAAGGCATTTGAAGACCTGAAGAAGGCCATGTGCTCTGCACCTATCCTAAAGAGTCCTGACTACTCCAAACAGTTCATTGTTCAGACAGATGCTTCTGAGTTGGGGGTGGGAGCTGTACTCTCACAACTTAATCAAGATGGTCAAGACCAGCCAATTGCTTTCATTAGCAGGAGGCTAACCCCAAGAGAAAAACGTTGGTCAGCCATTGAGAGGGAGGCCTTTGCTGTGGTTTGGGCATTAAAGAAGTTGAGGTCCTACTTGTTTGGAACTCACTTCCTGGTGCAAACAGACCATAAGCCCCTCTTATGGCTTAATCAGATGAAGGGTGAAAATCCCAAACTGCTCAGGTGGTCCATTTCCCTACAGGGGATGGACTTTACAGTGGAGCACCGCCCAGGGACTGACCATGGTAATGCAGATGGTCTCTCCAGGTACTTCCACTTAGAACATGAAGACTTATCTGGTCAAGGTTAGTTTAATGTCCCTGCGTTTGGGGGGGGGTTGTGTAGGAGAGTAGGGTCTGCTATCCTATGGTCACCCCAAATTTTTGCTTTTTGCTTCACTGGTTTTCGACTACTGAGGCTGTGGGCCTGCTGATCAGACCCCCAGCCTGCTGTTCTCTCACTAAATTAATGACACATGTGCTATAGGCACATACCAATTGGAAATGGACTCCTTGTCAGCCCCTGTAGAATGCACTATAGGTGCACAGGGCACAGGAGCCACTAAGGCCTACCAGGGGCTGCAGCATATCTTTTGCCACCCCTGGCTGGTTCTTAAATTGACACAACTGGCTGATCACTCAGCTGGGGTAAGGTGGTGTACACACCCCTTGCTTAGATATAGTATACCTATGTCTAAACCTATATCTGGACACATGTAAACCTGTGAGCCACTCCTATAGACAGGCCTCACCAATCCTGGAGGCTGGGTGCTTGGTTTTTATGTGAGATGGAGCTCTAGCATGAGCTGAGCCTGTCTGCAGCCGTCGGGAACAAATCCCTAAGCTGTTTCAGGATAATGCCATACCATATACTATTAAGTGCCTTATAATCCTCGCGGTTATTTAGCAACTCTGGTTTGGCTTTATCAAAACATGTCGTGTAAGGTGTCATACGCTTTGGAATACCATCCCCTCGCCAGTTCTGGCGACGGGGATGGCATTCCACCCCTCTAGAGGGGTAAGACATGTTACTTCACTTTAATGCGGTTGATTTCTCCAAAGGCCTTAAGATCCACAAAATGGATGCCTCTGCCACAGACAAATGTCTGGACCCCTGGAGCTGACCGAAACCCAGTCAAGGGGGTCCTGGACAAAGGGTTTCCTGTCACAGGAGGGTGTCACCGCCCTCCAGACAGGAGATAGTGTATTGTAGCAGGGAGGTTTGAAAGAAACCAGACACTGCCTGGGGCGCACAAGGCTGCCCCTTGCATAATCCGGCCAAACCGGTTCTGGGGCACTCCAGCCCTCGTGCCAGGGCGGCCTGGATCAAAGGAAGGGGGTGTATCCACCCACTTCCTGGGTCCCACCCATAGGAGGGGACCTAGCAGGTAATCACGCCCACCAGATTCGAATAAGAGTGGGAGCAGTGCCAATGCACATCAGATTTCCTGGAAGAAACATTTGAAACGATATTCTGGACCCTTCGCCCTCCATCTCAACGTGGAAGCCCGAAGAATCTCCCTTGTGGTCAAGGAGTGACCACCCTGCAGCAGCAGGCACCATCCAGCCCTCGACGTCTACTTAGTTGCAGTTCCCGCCGGAACTCGAGCGACTGAGATCGACGAGATCAAGCCTGCCCAGCTTCTAACAGCCCGATCCACAGTCCCTGCAAAGCTGAGACCCGTGGAGGCGACCGGAAGCGTGGGGCACGCCATCTTGAAGTGACCACGAGACGCTGACCGTGCAGCCCACGAGTGACCCTCGAAGCTGTACACCGGGGTTTGAGAAGCCCCCACCCTGAGCTACTCCTGAGCCGAAGTTCAGCCCTCCACACTCGACGAGTGCTGCGTGGGGCCCTTTGGCACGATTTGGCTCAACGCGTTGGCCCGGTCACTTGCCAGCTGGCTTGTGGTCCCTGTGCCGACGAACTACAAAAGAAGACTCGTGATTCTGGTTGCTCCAGATCCACACCAGCTCCCCTGAAAGGGAGCCCCGACTCTGACCTTCCTGGTCCGAGTAAGACGCCATCTTCCAATCCCGCGTGGATTGCTCTTACCAAGGCTTGTTTGCTCCAAACCGGAAGCCGACTGCACCGACGGTGAGAGCCTGCGTGGGACAGATCGTGACCTGCTCCTGGACGTCGCAGATGCCCCAGAGCCCACGTGACAGCGAAGAGAAGCGCCTCGACGACCACCTGATTGCGCCCGACATTGCCTGGTTCCGTCCTGGTTCCACCCTGGTCACTGCTGAGTGACCCAGACTCTGTCCCCTCTGCTTTCAGGTACTCTACAACTTGAGTCCACCCTTGGACTCCACCGGACACTTCGTCTTCACCCTGCCTGCAGCCCTTTCAGCTTCAAGCACCAAGAGCCTGCGTGTCAAAACCCGACGCCACTTCGACCCTGTGCACCCACTTCCTGTGGGTGAGGTAACTTTGCTCCGCCGGTGTTCCCACACTGGTGCACACCTCTAGGGTCTGTGTGTTAAGTTTTGTTCCTCTAGGTTCAGCGGAAGTGTCCTTAAACTTTAACTATTTGACTTTTACGCACCATTGGTTAACATTGGTGCATGCGTGCGCTTTCCGCACATCTCCCGAATCCCGAGGGCCATTCCCGACTTCAGCATTGCTTGTCCTGACTGCTCCCAGCGATTCCCTAGGCCCTAGGCCTAACCACTGTTCGAGTGGCCTCTCTTATACCACTTGTTTAGTATATGGTTTGAGTGGCCCCCTGCCCTCATCCATAATTGTGCAACTTTGTATGTTTAAACAGTGCTTTTGATTTAACGCTTGTGCCCCTTTATTCATAAAGAATACTGGGGATTGTTTTTAGTAATAAACACATATATTTTTATAATATATACTTGTGTGGTGTCCTTTCATTTGGTATTACAGGATTGTATGTGGTAAAACAGCTCGCTTAACACGACCTCTTAAGTTAAGCCTTTAGGCTGCTTAGTCCATGCTACCACTAGGATAGCTTGTCTAATAAGGTTGACTTACAACCAGACACCATAAGGGGATTGTTTGGTCAGGTAGTAGGTGGTTCCAGAATTGGAAACATCCCCTACCAGGCCAACTTCTCACACCTGCCTGCTCTTTGCTTACAGAGAGGTCCCACAGAAGGGGGTTGGCTACAGCCCTTTTGAACTTTTGTTTGGCCACCCTGTGAGAGGTCCATTGTGTTTGGTGAAGGAAGGATGGGAGTTACCTCTCAAAAAGCCCAAACTAGACATAGTGGACTATGTACTTGGTCTCCGCTCCAGGATGGCTGAGTACATGGAAAGAGCATCCAAAAACCTGGAGGCCAGCCAAGAATTGCAGAAAGCTTGGCATGACCAAAAGGCTGTACTGGTAGAGTTCCAACCAGGACAGAAGGTATGGGTACTGGAGCCAGTGGCTCCAGCAGCACTCCAAGACAAATGGAGTGGACCCTATCCTATTATTGAGAAGAAAGGGGAAGTCACCTACTTGGTAGACTTTGGAACACCCAGGAGCCCTCACAGGGTAATCCATGTGAATCGCTTGAAAGCATTTGTAGACAGGGAGGACATGAGCTTGCTCATGGCCACAGATGGGGAACAGGAGGAAGAGAGTGACCCTCTCCCAGACCTGCTTTCCCAGAACCCTGATGATGGTTCAGTTGATGGAGTAGCCTTGGCAGGCAGCCTCACTGACCAGCAACAGAGGGACTGCAGACAAGTTTTGCAGGCTCACAGGCAAATGTTTTCACTCACACCCAGCCAAACTGACTGGTGTACCCATGTTGTGGACACTGGTGACAGTCTGCCTGTCAAGAATAAGATCTACAGGCAACCTGATCATGTCAGGGATTGCATCAAGGCTGAGGTGCAAAAGATGTTGGAGCTTGGAGTGATTGAGCCATCAGAGAGCCCATGGGCCAGCCCAGTAGTCCTGGTGCCAAAACCTCATACCCAAGATGGTAAGAGAGAAATGAGGTTTTGCGTGGATTACAGGGGTCTCAATGCTGTCACTAGGACAGATGCTCACCCCATTCCAAGAGCAGATGAGCTCATTGACAGATTGGCTTCTGCCAAGTTTCTGAGCACATTTGATCTGACAGCTGGCTACTGGCAAATCAGACTAGCTGAGGAGTCAAAAGCCAAAACAGCATTCTCTACCCCTAGTGGACATTATCAGTTTGTGGTAATGCCCTTTGGTTTGAAGAATGCACCTGCCACTTTCCAAAGGTTGGTGAACCAAGTCCTTACTGGGTTGGATGACTTTTGTGCAGCTTATCTGGATGATATTGCTGTCTTTAGCTCCACCTGGGAGGATCACCTGATCCACCTGAAGAAAGTTTTGGAGGCCCTGCAAAAGGCAGGTGTAGGAAGGTGGCTACCTGACTATGGTTACCCCAGATTTTTTGCCTGTGTTTAGCTGGTTTTTTGACTTAGTTGACCTGGTTCCCTGCTAATCAGGGCCCCAGGCCATCTGCTCTCTCTGTAAAATGGATTCCATGTACCCTAGGTACATACCAATTGGAAATGGACTCCTTGTCAGCCCCTGTAGAATGCACTATAGGTGCACAGGGCACAGGAGCCACTAAGGCCTACCAGGGGCTGCAGCATATCTTTTGCCACCCCTGGCTGGTTCTTAAATTGACACAACTGGCTGATCACTCAGCTGGGGTAAGGTGGTGTACACACCCCTTGCTTAGATATAGTATACCTATGTCTAAACCTATATCTGGACACATGTAAACCTGTGAGCCACTCCTATAGACAGGCCTCACCAATCCTGGAGGCTGGGTGCATGGTTTTTATGTGAGATGGAGCTCTAGCATGAGCTGAGCCTGTCTGCAGCCGTCGGGAACAAATCCCTAAGCTGTTTCAGGATAATGCCATACCATATACTATTAAGTGCCTTATAATCCTCGCGGTTATTTAGCAACTCTGGTTTGGCTTTATCAAAACATGTCGTGTAAGGTGTCATACGCTTTGGAATACCATCCCCTCGCCAGTTCTGGCGACGGGGATGGCATTCCACCCCTCTAGAGGGGTAAGACATGTTACTTCGCTTTAATGCGGTTGATTTCTCCAAAGGCCTTAAGATCCACAAAATGGATGCCTCTGCCACAGACAAATGTCTGGACCCCTGGAGCTGACCGAAACCCAGTCAAGGGGGTCCTGGACAAAGGGTTTCCTGTCACAGGAGGGTGTCACCGCCCTCCAGACAGGAGATAGTGTATTGTAGCAGGGAGGTTTGAAAGAAACCAGACACTGCCTGGGGCGCACAAGGCTGCCCCTTGCATAATCCGGCCAAACCGGTTCTGGGGCACTCCAGCCCTCGTGCCAGGGCGGCCTGGATCAAAGGAAGGGGGTGTATCCACCCACTTCCTGGGTCCCACCCATAGGAGGGGACCTAGCAGGTAATCACGCCCACCAGATTCGAATAAGAGTGGGAGCAGTGCCAATGCACATCAGATTTCCTGGAAGAAACATTTGAAACGATATTCTGGACCCTTCGCCCTCCATCTCAACGTGGAAGCCCGAAGAATCTCCCTTGTGGTCAAGGAGTGACCACCCTGCAGCAGCAGGCACCATCCAGCCCTCGACGTCTACTTAGTTGCAGTTCCCGCCGGAACTCGAGCGACTGAGATCGACGAGATCAAGCCTGCCCAGCTTCTAACAGCCCGATCCACAGTCCCTGCAAAGCTGAGACCCGTGGAGGCGACCGGAAGCGTGGGGCACGCCATCTTGAAGTGACCACGAGACGCTGACCGTGCAGCCCACGAGTGACCCTCGAAGCTGTACACCGGGGTTTGAGAAGCCCCCACCCTGAGCTACTCCTGAGCCGAAGTTCAGCCCTCCACACTCGACGAGTGCTGCGTGGGGCCCTTTGGCACGATTTGGCTCAACGCGTTGGCCCGGTCACTTGCCAGCTGGCTTGTGGTCCCTGTGCCGACGAACTACAAAAGAAGACTCGTGATTCTGGTTGCTCCAGATCCACACCAGCTCCCCTGAAAGGGAGCCCCGACTCTGACCTTCCTGGTCCGAGTGAGACGCCATCTTCCAATCCCGCGTGGATTGCTCTTACCAAGGCTTGTTTGCTCCAAACCGGAAGCCGACTGCACCGACGGTGAGAGCCTGCGTGGGACAGATCGTGACCTGCTCCTGGACGTCGCAGATGCCCCAGAGCCCACGTGACAGCGAAGAGAAGCGCCTCGACGACCACCTGATTGCGCCCGACATTGCCTGGTTCCGTCCTGGTTCCACCCTGGTCACTGCTGAGTGACCCAGACTCTGTCCCCTCTGCTTTCAGGTACTCTACAACTTGAGTCCACCCTTGGACTCCACCGGACACTTCGTCTTCACCCTGCCTGCAGCCCTTTCAGCTTCAAGCACCAAGAGCCTGCGTGTCAAAACCCGACGCCACTTCGACCCTGTGCACCCACTTCCTGTGGGTGAGGTAACTTTGCTCCGCCGGTGTTCCCACACTGGTGCACACCTCTAGGGTCTGTGTGTTAAGTTTTGTTCCTCTAGGTTCAGCGGAAGTGTCCTTAAACTTTAACTATTTGACTTTTACGCACCATTGGTTAACATTGGTGCATGCGTGCGCTTTCCGCACATCTCCCGAATCCCGAGGGCCTTTCCCGACTTCAGCATTGCTTGTCCTGACTGCTCCCAGCGATTCCCTAGGCCCTAGGCCTAACCACTGTTCGAGTGGCCTCTCTTATACCACTTGTTTAGTATATGGTTTGAGTGGCCCCCTGCCCTCATCCATAATTGTGCAACTTTGTATGTTTAAACAGTGCTTTTGATTTAACGCTTGTGCCCCTTTATTCATAAAGAATACTGGGGATTGTTTTTAGTAATAAACACATATATTTTTATAATATATACTTGTGTGGTGTCCTTTCATTTGGTATTACAGGATTGTATGTGGTAAAACAGCTCGCTTAACACGACCTCTTAAGTTAAGCCTTTAGGCTGCTTAGTCCATGCTACCCCTAGGATAGCTTGTCTAATAAGGTTGACTTACAACCAGACACCATAAGGGGATTGTTTGGTCAGGTAGTAGGTGGTTCCAGAATTGGAAACATCCCCTACCAGGCCAACTTCTCACATTGGTGAGCAGCGGTGCGGATTTGAGCTTGCTGTTGTTTTACCATTGCAATCTTTATATCAAATTGAAAGATCACATCAAGTACCTCTAGGTACATATAAAATCAAAAGCTTAGCATATTAAGTTCTACTGAACTTAGTAGTTGTAGGTTGAAGGGAGTAGCACACCCCTGACTACAACTCACTAGCAAGGTCCAGTAGGAAAACACTTAGTGTAGGTAAGTGCACCACTTACACCTCACTAGTAACCATGTCCGACACAGGAAAGGCCTCAGGGTCTAGTCCTGTGACAGTTGACCCTAACCAGGCAACTTCTGGATATGACAAACTAACCCGCAGAGACTTGATTGTCTTGTGCAAAGCAAGAGGGTTAAAAAGGGGCAGAAGCCCCACCTGCCTAATCCTGATAGGACTCCTAGAACAGGATGACTTAGAGAGGGCAAAAGCAGCTTCCCTAGATACAGGAACTGAAGGGAACCCCCCTGCAGTTGATCCCCCTGAAGAGGAGGATGATGATGACTTGGATGAGGACTCAGAGGTTGAGGACTTAGAAGTACAGGATCAGGGTAGCCAGGTTCCAGTTGGTAGGCTTAGCCAGGCCAACTTGGACCTACTGGGGAATGGAGAGGGCCAGCACCTCCCCAGAACCCAACATGTTATTCTCCCAGGCAACAGAAGAGTGAGATCCCCCTCAGGGGACTCTCATATTTCTAGTGCCTCCAGAGAATCACAGAGAAGCATGGGTGCTTCTCAAAAGCTAGAACATAGGGCCAGAATGAGGGCTGTCAAACTCCAGATAGAGAGGGAGGAGGTAGCCTTGGCTCAAGCTAGACTTGCCTTGGCAAGAGAGCAAAAATTGTGTGGCTTAGGTGCCACTGGTGGCAGCAATATTCCTAAAGAGAAACCCAGGTCCTATGATAGTAGAAACCTGACAAAGATTGTGCCCCCCTTCAAAGAAGGGGATGACATCCACAAATGGATGACTGCTCTTGAGAGAGCCTGCATGGTACAGCAGGTTCCTGAGGAACAGTGGGCAGCAATCTTATGGTACTCCTTTTCAGAGAAAGGGAGGGACAAGCTCCTCACTGTCAGACATGAGGATGCAAACAATTACAAAGTCCTGAAGAGTGTTCTGATAGATGGGTTTGGCTTAACCACTGAACAGTACAGGTTCAAGTTCAGAGACACCCAGAAGACACAGACTCAGGACTGGACTGATTTTGTAGATTGTGCTACTAAGGCTCTGGAGGGTTGGCTACATGGCAGCAAAGTACATGACTTTACAGGGTTGTATAATTTGATTATGAGGGAGCAGATCCTAAGTAATTGTCAGAACCAGCTCTTACACCAGCACCTGGTAGACTCTGATCTGACCTCTCCCCAAGAATTGGGAAAGAAGGCAGACAAATGGGTCAGAACCAGGATTAGGCCTAAGAATCAGGACAGTAACCAGAAGAAGGAGTCTACCAAGCCTCAAGATAAGGGTGGGGATAAAAGTAAAGAAAAGACTTCCCCAGGGCCCCAAAACTCCAAGGATGGGGGTGGGTCCCAAGACACTTCTTCAACTGAGAAAAAACCCTATTGTTATCCCTGTAAACAGGTGGGGCATTACAAAACAGACAGCTGTTGTCCCAAGAATAACAATAAAGAAAATATACCTCCAAAGCCAGCTTCAACACCTCCTGTTACTGTCAGCAGTAATCCCCCAGGAAGTGGAAGCACACCCAGGAATCTGGGTGGGTTTACTTTTGGAAATCAGGTGGACCCTGGCCTATCCAGGTCCCCATCACCCAATGATCTTGTTTATGAGGCTGGCATGGGGTTTGCCAACTTCTCTGCTTGCCCAAATACTTTGAGCAAGTATAGACAAGAACCCATCATCAATGGTTTAAGAGTTGAAGCTTTTAGAGACACAGGGGCTAGCATCACCATGGTGGCTGATGGCATAGTCCCCTCTAGGCAACTTTTACCTGGTGCCACATACCAGGTAATAAACATTGATGGCATCCAAACCAATCATCCCATGGCAGTAGTAAGTCTCAGCTGGGGAGGTGTCACTGGCCCAAAGAGAGTGGCAGTGTCCCCAAACTTGCCTGTAGACTGTCTACTGGGTAATGATTTAGAAATCTCAGCCTGGGCTGGGGTTGAACAGGAAATCCATTCTAGAATGGTAAATTCCAATGGAAAGGTTAGTGGGGCTGTAATGGCTACAGCCCCAATTCAAGATGTCCTTCCTGAAAAGGTTGGTAGGGCGGAGATACTCCCTGCCCCATCTTTAGCAAAAGCTCTTCCTGAACAGAATAGCAAAGCTGTTATGATAACAGCAGAAACCCAAACTGAGTCTCCTCCTGAAAAGGTTGGTGGGGCTGTGATGGCCACAGCCCAAACTCAAACTGACACGTGTGTTGTGAAACCTGAAATGATGGATAACTCCACACAAACTGAGAGCATGGAGGAGGAAGAGAAATCTCCCCCTCACCAGACTTTAGGACAGGATCAGCCTCCTCAGGGAACTGATCTTACCCCTGATGAAGGAACTGCCCCAGAGGTGGTTGGGCCTAGCCTGACAGAACCTCTGATGTCAGTGGACCCTTCTCAGGTGGGACCCAGTCTGGAGCAGTGTAGGAGAGTAGGGTCTGCTATCCTATGGTCACCCCAAATTTTTGCTTTTTGCTTCACTGGTTTTCGACTACTGAGGCTGTGGGCCTGCTGATCAGACCCCCAGCCTGCTGTTCTCTCACTAAATTAATGACACATGTGCTATAGGCACATACCAATTGGAAATGGACTCCTTGTCAGCCCCTGTAGAATGCACTATAGGTGCACAGGGCACAGGAGCCACTAAGGCCTACCAGGGGCTGCAGCATATCTTTTGCCACCCCTGGCTGGTTCTTAAGTTGACACAACTGGCTGATCACTCAGCTGGGGTAAGGTGGTGTACACACCCCTTGCTTAGATATAGTATACCTATGTCTAAACCTATATCTGGACACATGTAAACCTGTGAGCCACTCCTATAGACAGGCCTCACCAATCCTGGAGGCTGGGTGCTTGGTTTTTATGTGAGATGGAGCTCTAGCATGAGCTGAGCCTGTCTGCAGCCGTCGGGAACAAATCCCTAAGCTGTTTCAGGATAATGCCATACCATATACTATTAAGTGCCTTATAATCCTCGCGGTTATTTAGCAACTCGGGTTTGGCTTTATCAAAACATGTCGTGTAAGGTGTCATACGCTTTGGAATACCATCCCCTCGCCAGTTCTGGCGACGGGGATGGCATTCCACCCCTCTAGAGGGGTAAGACATGTTACTTTACTTTAATGCGGTTGATTTCTCCAAAGACCTTAAGATCCCCAAAATGGATGCCTCTGCCACAGACAAATGTCTGGACCCCTGGAGCTGACCGAAACCCAGTCAAGGGGGTCCTGGACAAAGGGTTTCCTGTCACAGGAGGGTGTCACCGCCCTCCAGACAGGAGATAGTGTATTGTAGCAGGGAGGTTTGAAAGAAACCAGACACTGCCTGGGGCGCACAAGGCTGCCCCTTGCATAATCCGGCCAAACCGGTTCTGGGGCACTCCAGCCCTCGTGCCAGGGCGGCCTGGATCAAAGGAAGGGGGTGTATCCACCCACTTCCTGGGTCCCACCCATAGGAGGGGACCTAGCAGGTAATCACGCCCACCAGATTCGAATAAGAGTGGGAGCAGTGCCAATGCACATCAGATTTCCTGGAAGAAACATTTGAAACGATATTCTGGACCCTTCGCCCTCCATCTCAACGTGGAAGCCCGAAGAATCTCCCTTGTGGTCAAGGAGTGACCACCCTGCAGCAGCAGGCACCATCCAGCCCTCGACGTCTACTTAGTTGCAGTTCCCGCCGGAACTCGAGCGACTGAGATCGACGAGATCAAGCCTGCCCAGCTTCTAACAGCCCGATCCACAGTCCCTGCAAAGCTGAGACCCGTGGAGGCGACCGGAAGCGTGGGGCACGCCATCTTGAAGTGACCACGAGACGCTGACCGTGCAGCCCACGAGTGACCCTCGAAGCTGTACACCGGGGTTTGAGAAGCCCCCACCCTGAGCTACTCCTGAGCCGAAGTTCAGCCCTCCACACTCGACGAGTGCTGCGTGGGGCCCTTTGGCACGATTTGGCTCAACGCGTTGGCCCGGTCACTTGCCAGCTGGCTTGTGGTCCCTGTGCCGACGAACTACAAAAGAAGACTCGTGATTCTGGTTGCTCCAGATCCACACCAGCTCCCCTGAAAGGGAGCCCCGACTCTGACCTTCCTGGTCCGAGTGAGACGCCATCTTCCAATCCCGCGTGGATTGCTCTTACCAAGGCTTGTTTGCTCCAAACCGGAAGCCGACTGCACCGACGGTGAGAGCCTGCGTGGGACAGATCGTGACCTGCTCCTGGACGTCGCAGATGCCCCAGAGCCCACGTGACAGCGAAGAGAAGCGCCTCGACGACCACCTGATTGCGCCCGACATTGCCTGGTTCCGTCCTGGTTCCACCCTGGTCACTGCTGAGTGACCCAGACTCTGTCCCCTCTGCTTTCAGGTACTCTACAACTTGAGTCCACCCTTGGACTCCACCGGACACTTCGTCTTCACCCTGCCTGCAGCCCTTTCAGCTTCAAGCACCAAGAGCCTGCGTGTCAAAACCCGACGCCACTTCGACCCTGTGCACCCACTTCCTGTGGGTGAGGTAACTTTGCTCCGCCGGTGTTCCCACACTGGTGCACACCTCTAGGGTCTGTGTGTTAAGTTTTGTTCCTCTAGGTTCAGCGGAAGTGTCCTTAAACTTTAACTATTTGACTTTTACGCACCATTGGTTAACATTGGTGCATGCGTGCGCTTTCCGCACATCTCCCGAATCCCGAGGGCCATTCCCGACTTCAGCATTGCTTGTCCTGACTGCTCCCAGCGATTCCCTAGGCCCTAGGCCTAACCACTGTTCGAGTGGCCTCTCTTATACCACTTGTTTAGTATATGGTTTGAGTGGCCCCCTGCCCTCATCCATAATTGTGCAACTTTGTATGTTTAAACAGTGCTTTTGATTTAACGCTTGTGCCCCTTTATTCATAAAGAATACTGGGGATTGTTTTTAGTAATAAACACATATATTTTTATAATATATACTTGTGTGGTGTCCTTTCATTTGGTATTACAGGATTGTATGTGGTAAAACAGCTCGCTTAACACGACCTCTTAAGTTAAGCCTTTAGGCTGCTTAGTCCATGCTACCACTAGGATAGCTTGTCTAATAAGGTTGACTTACAACCAGACACCATAAGGGGATTGTTTGGTCAGGTAGTAGGTGGTTCCAGAATTGGAAACATCCCCTACCAGGCCAACTTCTCACATTGGTGAGCAGCGGTGCGGATTTGAGCTTGCTGTTGTTTTACCATTGCAATCTTTATATCAAATTGAAAGATCACATCAAGTACCTCTAGGTACATATAAAATCAAAAGCTTAGCATATTAAGTTCTACTGAACTTAGTAGTTGTAGGTTGAAGGGAGTAGCACACCCCTGACTACAACTCACTAGCAAGGTCCAGTAGGAAAACACTTAGTGTAGGTAAGTGCACCACTTACACCTCACTAGTAACCATGTCCGACACAGGAAAGGCCTCAGGGTCTAGTCCTGTGACAGTTGACCCTACCCAGGCAACTTCTGGATATGACAAACTAACCCGCAGAGACTTGATTGTCTTGTGCAAAGCAAGAGGGTTAAAAAGGGGCAGAAGCCCCACCTGCCTAATCCTGATAGGACTCCTAGAACAGGATGACTTAGAGAGGGCAAAAGCAGCTTCCCTAGATACAGGAACTGGAGGGAACCCCCCTGCAGTTGATCCCCCTGAAGAGGAGGATGATGATGACTTGGATGAGGACTCAGAAGTTGAGGACTTAGAAGTACAGGATCAGGGTAGCCAGGTTCCAGTTGGTAGGCTTAGCCAGGCCAACTTGGACCTACTGGGAAATGGAGAGGGCCAGCACCTCCCCAGATCCCAACAAATGATTCTCCCAGGCAACAGAAGAGTGAGATCTCCCTCAGGAGACTCTCATCTTTCTAGTGCCTCCAGGGAATCACAGAGAGGCATGAATGCTTCTCAAAAGTTAGAGCATAGGGCCAGAATGAGGGCTGTCAAACTCCAGATAGAGAGGGAGGAGGTAGCCTTGGCTCAAGCTAGACTTGCCTTGGCAAGAGAGCAGAAATTAAGTGGCTTAGATGTCACTGGTGGCAGCAATTTTCCAAGAGAAAAAGACAGGGCCTATGACAATAGAAACCTGACCAAGATTGTGCCCCCCTTTAAAGAAGGGGATGACATCCACAAATGGATGACTGCTCTTGAGAGAGCCTGCATGGTACAGCAGGTTCCTGAGAACCAGTGGGCTGCAATTTTGTGGTACTCCTTTTCTGAGAAAGGGAGAGACAGGCTCCTCACAGTTAGACCTGAGGATGCCAAAAACTACTCTGTTTTGAAGAGTGCTCTCATTGAAGGGTATGGCCTAACCACTGAGCAATACAGGTTGTTGTTCAGAGACACCCAGAAAGCACAGACTCAAGACTGGACTGATTTTGTGGAGTGTGCCACTAAGGCTTTGGAGGGTTGGTTACAGGGAAGTAAAGTTTCAGACTATACAGGATTGTACAATCTTATGATGAGAGAACAGATCCTTAATAACTGTACAAACCAGCTGTTGCATCAATACCTTATTGACTCTGATCTGACCTCTCCCCAAGAATTGGGAAAGAAGGCAGACAAATGGGTCAGAACAAGGATTAAGCAGAAACCCCAGAACCAAGGTGGTGACCAGAAGAAAACAGACCAGAAGGGTGGTAATCAGAATCAGAAAGATAAAGAAAAAGACCAGAAGTCTTCAGGCCCCCAAACTAATAGTAAGGAGGGTGGTTCCCAAAATGGTAACAAGAAGAAGAAGAACAAAGGTCCAAAGACACCTTGGTGTAATACCTGCAAATCAGTTTCACACTGGGGCAGTGAGTGCACCAAGGCAAATCCAGTTCCCACCACTACAGCTCCTAAAGCAACTGCAACCCCAAGTACAGTAAGCAGTGGTGGAACACAGTCCAAGGGTGTAGCTGGGTTGACCCTGGGTATTGAAGTAGGATCTGGCCTAGTCAGAGTCCCTACACAGGCAGTTCTCCTGTATGATGTGGACATTGAGTTGCCCACTGCAGTAAGCCCCACTAACCTGGGCAAATACAGGCAGACTCCCTTAATAAATGAGAAACTGGCTCAAGCTTACAGGGACACATGTGCTAGTGTCACCATGGTGACCCCTGGCTTTGTGGACCCTGGACAGATTGTACTAGGAGAGAGCTACCTAGTAACCAATGCAAGCAACTCCACTACCTCCCATAGTGTGGCAGTTGTGAACTTCTCCTGGGGAGGGGTTGATGGCCTAAAGAAAGTTGTGGTGAGTGCAGACCTACCAGTAGACTGTCTGTTAGGCAATGACCTTGAAAGCTCAGCATGGTCAGAAGTGGAGTACAGGACTCATGCAGAAATGCTAGGGATTTCAGAGCATGTCCTTGCCATGACAAGGGCTCAGGCTAAGAAGTGCCTTCCTGAACCAGTGGTGGATCTTGAGACAATAGACCAGCCACAACCCAAGAGAAGGAGCAAGAGAGGAAAGGCCTCGCCTTCCACCTTGCCCCAGGTTGAGGATCAGGTTTCAGAGGAAACTGATTCTGCAGTCCAAGAGGAGACTGTCTCTGAGGAGCTTGAACCTGACCAGGTTGAGTTTCTGGGGACAGGGGGACCCTCAAGGGCAGACCTGAGGCAGGCTCAATTAGATTGCCCTTCCCTTGAACCCCTCAGACAGCAGGCTGCTGCTGAGGCTGCTGGGGATGCCCAAGGTACCCATACTGTGTATTGGGATGAGGGACTCCTTTACTCAGAGGCTAGAGCCCCCAAGCCTGGCATGACCAGGAGGTTGGTGATACCTCTGCAGTTTAGGGGATTCCTCCTTACCTTGGCCCATGATATTCCCCTTGCAGGACACTTAGGCCAGAACAAGACGTGGGACAGGCTTGTTCCACACTTTCACTGGCCTCACATGTCAGAGGATGTCAAGGAGTTTTGTCGCTCCTGTGTCACTTGCCA